>NC_134676.1:86721164-86807213 GCF_030463565.1 Pelecanus crispus
CCCGGGCCTATAGCTGCCCCCCGAGCCCTATAGCTGCACCCCGGGCCCTATAGCTGCCCCCCCGGGCCCTATAGCGACACCCCGGGCCCTATAGCTGCCCCCCCGGGCCCTATAGCTGCCTGCCCGGGCCCTAGAGCTGCCCCGAGCCCTATAGCGGCCCCCCGGACCCTATAGCCGCCTGCCCGGGCCCTATAGCGGCCCCCCCGGGCCCTAGAGCTGCCCCCCCGGGCCCTATAGCGGCACCCCCGGGCCCTAGAGCTGCCCCCCGGGCCCTATAGCGGGCACCCCCGGGCCCTAGAGCTGCCCCCCCCGGGCCCTATAGCTGCCTGCCCGGGCCCTATAGCTGCCCCCCGAGCCCTATAGCGGCACCCCCGGGCCCTATAGCTGCCCCCCCCGGGCCCTATAGCTGCCTGCCCGGGCCCTAGAGCTGCCCCCGGGCCCTATAGCTGTCCCCCGGGCCCTATAGCTGTCCCCCCGGGCCCTATAGCTGTCCCCCTGGGCCCTATAGCTGCCTGCCCGGGCCCTAGAGCTGCCCCGAGCCCTATAGCGGCCCCCCCAGACCCTATAGCTGCCTGCCCGGGCCCTATAGCGGCCCCCCCCGGGCCCTAGAGCTGCCCCCTGGGCCCTATAGCGGCTCCCCCGGGCCCTATAGAGGCACCCCGGGCCCTATAGCTGCCCCCCCGGGCCCTATAGTGGCACCCCCGGGCCCTAGAGCTGCCTCCCCGGGCCATATATCCCCCCGGGCCATATATCTGCCCCCCCCCCCGGCTGTATAACACCCCCCGGGCAGTATATCTGCCCCCCGGGCTGTGTAGCCACTCCCGGGCCATATATCTGTTCCCCCGGGCCGTATATCTGCCCGCCCCATATCTGCCCTACCGGGCCCTATATCTGCATCCCTGGGCCATAGAGAACCTACCAGGCCATATAGCTCCCCCTCCCAGGCCCTATAGCTGACCCCCTGGGTGGTATATATCTGCTCCCCTGGGCTGTATAGCCCCCCCCCGGGCCCTATAGCTCCCACCCGGGCCATGTATCTGCCCCCCGGGCCCTATAGCTCCCACCCAGGCCATATATCTGCCCCCCCCAGGCCCTATAGCTCCCACCCGGGCCATATATCTGCCCCCCCGGGCTGTACAGCCCCACTCAGGCCATATTTATCTGCCTCCCCGAGGCCCTATAGCCCCCCCCCCAGGACATACAGACCCCCCCCCCCCCGGGCTGTATATCTGCCCCCCTGGGCCATATATCTGCCCCCCGGGCCCTATAGCTGCTCCCTTGGGCTCTACAGCCACAGCCAGGTCCTATATCCGCCCCCCTGGGCCATATATTCCTGGTCCCGGGCCCTATAGCCCCCCCCCGGGGCCCTATAGCCCCCCCGGGCCATATATCTGCCCCCTGGGCAGTATGCCCCCCCCCAGGTGGTACAGCCCCCCCCGGGCCGTATATCTGCCCCCCCCAGACTGTACAGTCTCTCCCAGGCCATATATATCCGCCCCCCGGGCCCTATAGCCCCCCGCCGGGCCATATAGGCCCCCCCCGGGCCCTATAGCTGCCCCCCAAACCCTCCATACAGCCCCCCCAGCCCCCCCAAACCCACCCCATGGCCCCCCCAAACCCTCCCCACAGCCCCCCAAACCCACCCCACGGCCCCCCAAACCCTCCCCACGGCCCCCCAAAACCCTCTCTACAGCCTCCCATAGCCCCCCAACCCCACCCCCAGCCCCCCAAAACCCTCCCCACAGCCCCCAAACCCCACCCCACGGCCCCCCAAAACCCTCCCCACGGCCCCCCCAAAACCCTCTCTACAGCCTCCCATAGCCCCCCCAACCCCACCCCCAGCCCCCAAACCTCCCCACAGCCCCCCCAAACCCACCCCACAGCCCCCCAAAACCCTCTTACAGCCTCCCATAGCCCCCCAACCCCACCCCCAGCCCCCCAAACCCTCCCATAGCCCCCCAGAGCCCTCCCCATAGCCCCCCAAAACTCTCCCCATAGCCCCTAACCCCCCAAAAACCTTCCTCACAGCCCCCCAACCCACCCCACAGGCCCCCCCAAACTCTCCCCATAGCCCCCCAAAACCCTCCCCCCAGCCCCCCAACCCACCCCATAGCCCCCCAAACCCTCCCCATAGCCCCCCAAAACCCTCCCCCCAGCCCCCCAACCCACCCCATAGCCCCCCCAAACCCTCCCCATAGCCCCGCCAACCCACCCCGTAGCCCCCCAAAACCCTCCCCAGAGCCCACCAGCCCCCCCAAAACCCTCCCCACAGCCCCCCAACCCACTCCATAGCCCTCCCAAACCCTCCCCACAGCCCCACAGCCCCCCCAACCCACCCCACAGCACCCCCAAACCACCCCATAGCCCCCCCAAACTCTCCCCATAGCCCCCCAGCCCCCCCAAACTCTCCCCATAGCCCCCCAGCCCCCCCCAAACCCTCCCCCACAGCCCAGCCAACCCACCCCATAGCCTCCCCATAGCCCCCCAGCCCCCCCAAACCCTCCCCACAGCCCCCCAACCCACCCCATAGCCCCCCCAAACCCTCCCCACAGCCCAGCCAACCCACCCCATAGCCTTCCCATAGCCCCCAGGCCCCCCAAACCCTCCCCACAGCCCCCCAACCCACCCCATAGCACCCCCAAACCCCTCCCATAGCCCCACAGCCCCCCCAAAGCCTCCCCATAGCCCCCGTAACCCACCCCATAGCGCCCCCAAACCGTCCCCGCAGCCCACCCAACCCACCCCATAGCCCCCCCATAGCCCCCCCAACCCCACTCCATAGCCCTCCAAACCCTCCCCACAGCCCCACAGCCCCCCCAACCCACCCCCACAGCCCCCCCAAACCACCCCATAGCCCCCCAAACTCTCCCCATAGCCCCCCAGCCCCCCCAAACCCTCCCCATAGCCCCCCAACCCACCCCATAGCCCCCCCAAACCCTCCCACACAGCCCAGCCAACCCACCCCATAGCCTCCTCATAGCCCCCCAGCCCCCCCAAAACCCTCCCCACAGCCCCCCCAACCCACCCCATAGCGCCCCCAAACCCTCCCCATAGCCCCACAGCCCCCCCAAAGCCTCCCCATAGCCCCCGTAACCCACCCCATAGCGCCCCCAAACCGTCCCGCAGCCCACCCAACCCACCCCCATAGCCCCCCCAACCCACTCCATAGCCCTCCAAACCCTCCCCACAGCCCCACAGCCCCCCAACCCACCCCACAGCACCCCCAAACCACCCCATAGCCCCCCAAACTCTCCCCATAGCCCCCCAGCCCCCCCAAACCCTCCCCATAGCCCCCCAACCCACCCCATAGCCCCCCCAAACCCTCCCCACAGCCCAGCCAACCCACCCCATAGCCTCCCCCATAGCCCCCCAGCCCCCCCAAACCCTCCCCACAGCCCAGCCAACCCACCCCATAGTGCCCCCAAACCCTCCCCATAGCCCCACAGCCCCCCCAAAGCCTCCCCATAGCCCCCGTAACCCACCCCATAGCGCCCCCAAACCGTCCCCGCAGCCCCCCCAACCCACCCCATAGCCCCCCCATAGCCCCCCCAACCCACCCCATAGCCCCCCCATAGCCCCCCCAAGCCCCCCAGCCCCAGCGGCAGATCCCCCGGCCCAATGACACGAGGGAGGCGGTGGTGGGTGGGTGGGCGTACGTGGGGGGGGTGCCCCCAACCAGCGCGTTTATGGGGGGCTGCCGGGGGGGGGCCCGAGGGCCTGCAGCCCCCCCAGGGCCTCGGCGCAGGCCCGCACCAGGGCGCAGAGCTGGGTGCTGGCCTCCACCGAAACGGCGCGGGGCAGCTCCCGCGCCGCCCAGCCCAGCTTCTGCAGCACCGCCGCCCCGCGCCGCCCCCACCGCCTCGGGGGGCTCGGGGGGGCCCGGGGGGTCGGGGGGAGCCCCCCGTAACCCCATCGCTGCTCCCTCGCAGTGCTCGGGGCCGGGGGGCGGCCGGCTGGCGGGGGGGCGGCGGGGGGGTGGATGGGGGGGGCCGGTGCTGGGGACAGACGGACGGACGGACGGGGTTAGGGGGGAGGGAGCCCGGGCACAGCGCTGGACACCCCAGCCTGGACCCCCCCCGGCCCCTTCCTGGGCCCCCTGGTTAGGGGCAGCCCCACAGCCCTGGCCCCAGCCCCCCAACTCCAGCCGCAGCCCCCCAACTCCAGCCCTGTCCCAGCCCCCCCAATTCCAGCCCTGTCCCAGCCCCCCAACTCCAGCCCCAGCCCCCCAACTCCAGCCCTGTCCCAGCCCCCCATTTCCACCCCCAGCCCCCCCAATTCCACCCCCATCTCTGCCCCCAGGCGCCCAGCCCCATCCCCAGCCCCCCATCTGTGTCCCCAGCCCCATCCCCAGCCCCCCCAACTCCATCCCCAGCCCCATCCCCAGCCCCCCAACTCCAGCCCCAGCCCCATCCCCAGCCCCCCAGCTCCATCCCCCAGCCCCCCAGCCCCGTCCCCAGCCCCCCAGCTCCATGCCCAGCCCCCCCAACTCCAGCCCCAGCCCCCCAGCCCCCCAGCCCCATCCCCAGCCCAACTCCATCCCCAGCCCCATCCCCCAGCCCCCAGCTCCATCCCCTGCCCCATCCCCAGCCCCCCCAACTCCATCCCCAGCCCCATCCCCAGCCCCCCCAGCCCCGTCCCCAGCCCCCCAACTCCATCCCCAGCCCCATCCCCAGCCCAACTCCATCCCCTGCCCCATCCCCAGCCCCCCAGCTCCGTCCCCTGCCCCATCCCCAGCCCCCCAGCTCCATCCCCTGCCCCATCCCCAGCCCCCCAACTCCATCCCCAGCCCCAGCCCCCCAGCTCCATGCCCAGCCCCCCCAACTCCATCCCCCAGCCCCCAGCCCCATCCCCAGCCCAACTCCATCCCCAGCCCATCCCCAGCCCCCCAACTCCATCCCCAGCCCCGTCCCCAGCCCCCAGCTCCATCCCCAGCCCCCCAGCCCCCATCCCCAGCCCCCAGCTCCATGCCCAGCCCCCCATCTCCATCCCCAGCCCCCCAGCTCCAGCCCCCCCAGCCCCATCCCCAGCCCCCCAGCTCCATCCCCAGCCCCCCAACTCCAGCCCCAGCCCCCCAGCCCCCCAGCCCCATCCCCAGCCCAACTCCATCCCCAGCCCCATCCCCAGCACCATCCCCAGCCCCCCAACTCCAGCCCCAGCCCCCCAGCCCCCCAGCCCCATCCCCAGCCCAACTCCATCCCCAGCCCCATCCCCAGCCCCCCAACTCCAGCCCCAGCCCCCCAGCCCCCCAGCCCCATCCCCAGCCCAACTCCATCCCCAGCCCCATCCCCAGCCCCCCAGCTCCATCCCCAGCCCCATCCCCAGCCCCCCAACTCCATCCCCAGCCCCATCCCCAGCCCCCCAGCCCCGTCCCCAGCCCCCCAGCTCCATGCCCAGCCCCCCAACTCCAGCCCCAGCTCCCCAGCCCCCCAGCCCCATCCCCAGCCCAACTCCATCCCCAGCCCCATCCCCAGCCCCCCAACTCCATCCCCTGCCCCAGCCCCCCAGCTCCATCCCCTGCCCCCCAGCCCCATCCCCAGCCCCCCAACTCCATCCCCAGCTCCATCCCCAGCCCCCCAGCCCCATCCCCAGCCCCCCATCTCCAGCCCCAGCCCCCCAGCTCCATCCCCAGCCCCCCAGCCCCGTCCCCAGCCCCCCAGCTCCATGCCCAGCCCCCCAGCTCCAGCCCCAGCCCCATCCCCAGCCCCCCAGCTCCATGCCCAGCCCCCCATCTCCAGCCCCAGCCCCCCATCTCCAGCCGCAGCCCCCCATACCGGGGGCTGCCCCCCGTACTGGGGTCGCCGTCCAGCTCCTGGCAGGCGACGCAGTGGAGCTGCTGCTGCTTGTCCTGCAGCAGGATGGTCTGGGGGCACGGGGGTCAGCGGCGGCGGCTCCCGGCCCCACGGCTGGCCCCATAGACCTGCCCCACAGCTGGCCCTGCAACCCTGCCCCACGCCTCGGGACCCCCGTCCTGTTCCCCACTGCGCCCCCGCACCCAGCCCTGCGCCCCCCACCATCATTCCCAGCCCCACAGCCCTACCCCATTCCCAGCCCTCTGCCCCCCAACCTCCCGCCCCTGCTCCCAGCTGCCCCCCCCAGCATTCCCACCCCCATTCCCCACCCCCCGACTTCCTTCCCATCCCCCCGACTTCCTTCCCATCCCCCCCAGCCCCCAAGCTCCCTTCCCCCCCATTCCCAGCCCCCCGACTCCCTCCCCGCCCCTATTCCCACCCCCCTGCCATTCCCCCTATCCCAGCCCCCCCATTCCCAGCCCCCCAGCTCCCTTCTCCCCCATTCCCAGCCCCTCAGCTCCAGCCCCCGCCATTCCCAACCCCATTCCCACCCCCCCGCCATTGCCCCATTCCCAGCCCCCCATTCCCACTCCCCACCCGCCATCCCCAGCTCCTCAGCTCCCTTTCCCCCCATTCCCACCCCCCCATTCCCAGCCCCCCAGCTCCCTCCCCACCCCCATTTCCCCCCCCATTCCCAACCCCCCAGCTATTCCCCCCATTCCCACTCCCCCATTCCCAGCCCCCCAGCTCCCTCCCCACCCCCATTCCCAACCCCATTCCCACCCCCCCCGCCATTGCCCCATTCCCAGCCCCCCATTCCCACTCCCCACCCCCCATCCCCAGCTCCTCAGCTCCCTTTCCCCCCATTCCCACCCCCCCATTCCCAGCCCCCCAGCTCCCTCCCCACCCCCATTTCCCCCCCCATTCCCAACCCCCCAGCTCCCCCCCATTCCCAGCCCCCTGACTCCCTTCCCACCCTCATTCCCACCCCCCCATTCCCAGCCCCCCAGCTCCCTTCCCCCTCCATTCCCCCCACCCCCATTCCCAGCCCCCCAGCTCCCTCCCCACCCTCATTCACCCCCCCATCCCCATCCCCCCAGCTCCCTTCACCCCCATTCCCAGCCCCCACCCCCCATCCCCAGCCCCCCCGCTCCCTTCCCCCCCATCCCCAGCCCCCCCGCTCCCTTCCCCCCCATTCCCAGCCCCCCCAGCCCCCCCATCCCCATCCCCCCAGCTCCCTTCACCCCCATTCCCAGCCCCCACCCCCCATCCCCAGCCCCCCCGCTCCCTTCCCCCCCATTCCCAGCCCCCCCAGCCCCCCCATTCCCAGCCCCCCAGCTCCCTTCCCCCTCCATTCCCCCCCACCCCCATTCCCAGCCCCCCAGCTCCCTCCCCACCCCCATTCCCAGCCCCCCAGCTCCCTCCCCACCCCGATCCCCATCCCCCCCCCGCCCCCGTACCCCGCAGCGGCCGCAGCACTGCCCCAGCATCCGGTAGCCCCGCAGCAGGAGCTGCCCCATGGCCTGGCTGAGCCGCTCCTGCCGCGCCCGCCGCGCCGCCGCCTCCGCCTCCGCCCCTGCGGGGCACGGGGGGCTCGGCCGGGGGGCACGGGAACCGGGAGGCACGGCTGGGGGGCACGGGAACCCGGGGGGACACGGGCACGGGGGGGACACGGGGGGCACGGGCATCGGGGGGGGCACGGGAACCGGGGAGCACGGCCGGGTGGGGCTCGGGGGGCACGGGAACCGGGAGGGGGGGGGGCACGGGAACCGGGGGGCACGGCCGGGGGGGGGGGGCACGGGGGGACACGGGAACCGGGGGGGAGGCACGACCGTGGAGGGGGGAACGGGGGGCACGGCCGGGGGGCACGGGAACCGGGGCGGACACGGCTGGGGGGGCGGGGGGAAGGCACGGGAACCGGAGGGGGACACGGGGGGGCACGGGTATCGGGGGGGCACGGGAACCGGGGGGGGACACGGGCACGGGGTGGGGCACGGCCGGGGGGTACGGGAACCGAGGAAGACACCGGGAGGGGGGACACGGGCACGGGGGAGGGGGGGGGGGGGCACGGGAACCGGGGGAACACGGTGGGTGGGACACATGGGGTTCACGGGCACGGGGGGGGACACCGTGAGGGGGGGCACCGGGGAGGGGGACACGGGGGTCCCGAACGCGGGGGGGGGGGGGGGTGTCAGGGGCGCCCGAGTGCGCTGGGGGACCCGGCCCCGGGAAGGGCGGGGGGGGCCGGGAACACGGGGGGGGGGGGCCGGGTCGCTGGGGGACACCGTGACGGGGACACCGTGACGGGAGGGGGCACCGGGGGGGCCCCGCCGCAGCCTCACCCGCGTTCAGCGCCATGGTCGCTGCGGAGACGGCGCCGCGCCGGAACTGACGTCACGGCACCGGACCCGGATGCAAACAAGTGCCCGGGCGGGAAACACAAGCGGCCGGCGGTCCGTCCCCGAAATGGGGCCGTGCGGGGGCCGGTCCCCAACGCACATCGGTCCCCCAGCAGCATGGGGCGGCCCATGGGCGTCCCCCCCCCAAAAAAAACCGGACGAGCAGACAGAGAAATTCGGTGAAAACCTTTATTTTGCTGGAAAATCGGGGGGGTGGGAGCACCTCGGGGGGGTGGGGGCACCCCGGGGGGGTGGTGGGGGTGAGGGGGGGAAGCTCCGTACAAAAATGGGGGGCGCAGGCGGCGGGGGGGGCTCCGTCCGAGGCCGCCGGACCTGGAAAAGAGCAGAGAGGTGAGAGGGGGGACGGACGGACGGACGGTGGGACAGACGGGGACGCGGCGGGTCGACGGTGGCGCCCGTTCCGGCGACGAGGCGCGGCGGGGGGCGGGGAGGGGGGGTGTGCGGGGGCGTCCGCGGCGCCGGTGACGAGGGAGGGAGCGCGGCGGCGACGGCGGCGGCGAAGCGGGGCGCGTCTGACCTGACGCGGCGGCGACGGCGAGGGCTCCGGCGAGTCCCCGGTGCTCCGCGGTGCTCCGCCGCGGCGTCGCCTCCTGCCAGGGGAAGGCCCCGTTACCTGCCGGCAACGCCGGACGGGACCGATGGCGGCCGCCGCGCCCCGGTGTCGGCCGAGCATCCTCGGCGCTCGGGGCCCCGGCGAACGCCGCTCGCCCCAGCGGCAACCGGGCAGGAGCCGAGCTCCGCCGGCGGCAACGCCGGGGCCGGCTCGCCCGGCATCGGCGCTCACCTCCGGCTCAAAAGGCAGAGTACCGCGCCCGCTCCCCGTAGGGATCCCGCTCGAACCGCTGCATGTCGTAGAGGGAGGCCCGGGCCACCGAGGAGACCGGCGACAGTTGCCCACGCTCGTACGTGTACGCCTCTCCGACGGTGGTGGCCGCGGCGGCCGTGCGGCGCAGGGGGCTTCTATCCCGGGTGTAATAGGTGGAGGAGGCGGCCGCCGCGGCGGCGGTGGCGGCGGCGGCGACGGCGGCCGCCGCGCCCGGGGTCGGCAGCAGAGCTCTATCGTACGCGTCTAGGGTGGTGGGGATGCGACTGGCCATGGCTGTGGTGGCGGCCATGGCCGAGGACTGGACCTGGGAGTACTGGGCGTACTGGGAGTACTGGGCCATGGTCTGCTCCGCGTAGGCGTCGTACGCAGAGGCCGTGGCGTAGGAGCGGACGCGGTAGCGCTTGTAGTAGTCGGCCATCCCGCCGTACGCCTCATCGTAATACACGGTCTCCCCATAGCCCGCGGTGTAGGGAGTGCGCACGGCTCCGTACTGCTCGTTATAGGCCTCGGCAAAGTCCGCCACTTGCCCCGGGCGATCTACCGGGCACTCTTTAGACCAGTGCCCTTCCTTCCCGCAGCGGTAGCAGCCGCTCTTGTCTCCCATCCCGGGCGCCGTCCGGAGCCGGCTGGTGGACAACTGCACGCGCATCCGCTTGCCTTGAGGAGAGAGACGCGAGAGGGGAGAGGCTGTGGTTAACCCCCGTGGCGGGGAGGGTGGCCGGCGCCGGCCGGCACCTCTCCCCGGGCTCCCCGACCAGCCGGCGGCTCCGCGGGCAGGGTTCGCCGTGGTTTCGGACAGTGGAAGAGCCGCCCCGGCGCTACCCGGAGACGGGAAGCGGCGCTCGGGCACCGGCACGGCACCGCCAGCCTGGCCCCGGGGTCTGGCTGCGGCTCCCCGGCCCCGGTTTTCCCTTTATCGCCCTTTTTTCCATCCGCTCCCCGGCCTCCACCGGCTGAGGCATGCCCCACCGGGGTCCCGGCTGCACCGCGAGCCCGGGGAGAGGCCCCATGGGCAGAGCTCACGCCAAACCTGCCGTCTGCAGCACAAATCTCACCCTTTTCCTACAAAATACCGGCGCTGCGGAGCCGCTCTGTGCTCCGAGACAGAGCTACCACACCGACACTGTGCCCACGGACATCCCTGCCTGCGGAACAGCCGCCGGCCGAGCGACACAGGAAGCAGCGCAGCGCTGCCGGGAGCGCGGCGGGCACCGGCGGCGGTACACGGCTCTCCGAAGCACCGTGCCGGCTCGTTGGCCCCCCCAGAACCAAAGCCCAGAGTGCTGGGGAGAAAAAAAAAGCCACCGAACGCCCCCAGGGCTGGAGCAGCCCCGCAGAATGCGGCAACGGTTGCGACCGTGCCGGTTGCCTCTCGCGGCGTCGGCCGCCGTGCGCGAGGTCTGGCGCCAGGCGAAGCCCCTGGCGAGTGACAACGCCGCGGATCCAGCCCCGTGGCCGTGGAAAACCCTCCCGGAGCGGCGCCGGAGCTCCCCACGCGTGCCGGGACGGCCCCGCGCCCTCCTCTCCTACCTGACCTGCTTCCTCCGGGCCCAGCCCGGCGCTACCTATCCCAGCCCAGGGCCGTGGCCCGGCGCGGATCACCTTGGAACTCGGTGTTATCCAGCCCGCGGATGGCTTCCACCGCGTCCTCCGCCCGCTCCATGTGAACGAAGGCGTAATCCTTGACGATGTCGCATTCGATGACGGGGCCGTACTCCTCGAACTTGGCCCGCAGCTCCAGGTTGGTGCAGGCGGGGCTGATGTTGCCGACGTGCAGCTTGGTGGAGGCCTTGCTCTTGTTCTTGCTGGCCTCCACGTTGATGCAGACGCCGTGCAGCTTGTGGTGGTGCAGGTTGCGGATGGCGTCCTCGGCCGCCGTTTTGTCCTCGATGTGGACGAAGCCGTAGTTCTTGATGATGTCGCACTCCAGCACCTTGCCGTACTGCTCGAAGAGGGAGCGGATCTCCTGCTCCGTCGCCTCCCGCGGCAGGTTCCCGATGAACAGCTTCACCATCTCGCCCAGCCTGCGCCGGGGAAGGTGGGGAGGAGGCGGCTCAGCGGGCGGCTCGGCCGAGACCCCCCCCGCCCCAGCCCTGGCTTCGCAGCGAGGGGCTGGAGCCCACCCCCGCTCCCCTGGCCGGGAAGGGGCCTCTCCCCGCGGGCAGGGCCGAGGGAACGCACCCCCCACACCCTCCGGGGCCCTTCCAGAGCCTGAGCCGGGTGGGAGCCGCCGCAGCACCCGGGAACACGCCGGGAGACCCCCGGCTCCTCTCAAGGGGCCCCGGGCCTTCACCACCGGCCCCCCCAGCAGAGCCGCTGCCCCGCTCCCCGCCCGCTCCCCGCCGGCCCCAGGCCCAGGCCCCGGCCCGCTGCCGCCCAGGCCCCTCCCGGTCCCCTCCAGGCCCCGTCCCGCCCCGCTCCGCCCCGGGGCCCCTCACCGCGGCACCGCGCTCCCTCTCGCCGGGACGGTGACGGCGACAAAATGGCGGCGGCCCCAGCTCCACCCTGCGGCGTCCCCTTCCCCGTGCGCCCCGCCTACCTCGCCCGCCGATTGGCGGAGAGCGGCGGGACGGCGCGATGCGATTGGCCGCACCGCCGCGGGGCGCCGCCCAGCCCCGCGCGCGGGTGACGTCAGCGCCGGAGCGCGCCCGCCGGGCCGTTGGCCAATCGCGTGTCGCGGCGCGCCGGAGGTGAGGGGGCGGGGCCGGAGCGGGGAGGTGGGCCCTTCCGGGCACGTGATGGAGGCGGTGGCCAATCGGGGCGGGGGGGAAGGGCGTGGCCTGGCGGCGCCGCGGAGCCCGGCGGGGTCGGAGCGGCGGCAGCGGCGGAGCGGGGTCGGCCGGGGCGGGGGGGGGGCGGGGAGCCGGGACCGCCCGCCCCCACCGCGATCGCGACCGGGACCGGGACCGGGATCGGGGCCGGGACAAGGAGGGCAAGGCCGCCCCTACCGGCACCGGGACCGCCAGGCCTCACCGGGAGCCCCCGCCCTTACCGGGACCCCCCCTGCGATCGCGATCGGGGCCGGCAGCCTGCGGCCCCCACCGGGCCTGGCCCCGCCCCTACACTAGAGCCCCGCCCCTTCAGTAACCCCGCCCCTTTCCTAAAGCCCCGCCCCTCTGCCGCAGGGCCCCGCCCTTCTCCCTAGGGCCCGGTCCCCGGAGCCACGCCCCTCTCTGCTAGGGCCCCGCCCCTCCTCTAGGCCACGCCTCCCCTCTAGGCCACGCCCCTCTCCGCGGGGCCCCTGCCCCTGCTCTAGGACCACGCCCACACTCATCTAGGCTCTGCCTGTCCTCTAGGGCTCCGCCCCTCCTCTAGGCCCCGCCTCTCTCATCTAGGCCACACCCTCTCCTGTAGGCCCCGCCCCCCTCCTGTAGGCTCCGCCTCTCCCCTAGGGCCCTGCCCCTCCCCTAGGCCCCGCCCCTCTCCCTAGGCCCCGCCCCTCTCCCTAGGCCCACCTCTCCCTCTAGGCCCCGCCCCACTCTAGGGCCCTGCCTCTCCCCTCTAGGCCACACCCCTCTCTCTAGGACCACGCCCCTCTCCTCTCGGCCCCACCCCCTCCTGTAGGCTCTGCCTCTCCCCTCTAGGCCCCGCCTCTCCCCTAGGCCCCGCCCCCTAGGACCACAGCCCCTCCTCTAGGACCATGCCCCCTCCTCTAGGTCCCGCCTCTCCCTCTAGGCCCCGCCCACTCCTCTAGGCCACACCCCCTCCTCTAGGCTCCACCTCTCCCCTAGGGCCCTGCCCCCTCCCCTAGGCCCCACCCCCTCTAAGCCCCTCCCCTACTCTCGAGGCCCCGCCTCTGCCTCTAGGACCACGCCCCTCTCCTCTAGGCCCCGCCCCTCTCCCCTCTAGGCCCTGCCCCTCTCCCCAGGTCCTGCCTCTCCCCTCTAGGCCCCACCCCTCTCCCCCTAGGCCCCTCCCCCCCCCACCTAGGCCCCACCCCTCTAGGCCCCACCGCTCTCTTCTCTAGGCCCCACCCCCTCTCTCCAGGACCCGCCCCTCCCCTCTAGGCCCCACCCCTCTAGGCCCCTCCCCTCCCCATCTAGGCCCTGCCCTTCTCTCCTCTAGGCCCCGCCCCCTCCTCTAGGCCCCGCCCCTCTCCCCGGCCCCGCCCCCGGGCCATGTCGGACGCGGTGCTGCTGCTGCGGCGGGTGCGGGAGCGCAGCGGGGAGGCGGCGGCGGCGGCGGCGGCGGCAGCCGGGGGGGGCCCGTCCCCCCGCCGCAAACGCGGCCGCCGCCGCCGCTTCTACCCCGAGCACCGGGTGTACCGGGCGCGCTGCTCCTTCCTGGACCTGAGCGAGGAGCAGGTGCTGCGGCGTTACCGGCTGGACAAAGCCGCCATCGCCGGGCTGTGCCGCGAGCTGGGCGCCGACCTGGAGAGCTTGACGGGCCGGAGCCACGCTTTGCCGGTAGCCGTCAAAGTCACCTCGGCCCTCACCTTCCTGGCTTCCGGCTCTTTCCAAACGGCCACGCGCGACACCACCGGCATCAGCCAGTCGGCCATGTCCAACTGCTTGGCGCAGTTTCTGGAAGCCTTGCAGCGGCGGGCGGCGCGGTACATCGCCTTCCCGCCGCCCGGCACCGCCGCCACGACCACCGGCGCTTTCCCCGGGGTGTTAGGGCTGGTGGGCGGCATGCACGTGGCCTTGCGAGCGCCTTCCGAAAACGAACCGGCTTACCGCAACGCCGGCAATTACCACTCCATGAACATGCAGGTGGTGTGCGACGCCGCCGGCGCCATCACCAACGTGGTAGCCAAATTCCCCGGTTCTTGCCCCAACGCCGCCGTTCTGGAGAATTCCGCCTTGGCCCGGCTGCTGGAGGGGGCTCGGCCCGATGGCGCCTGGCTGCTGGGTGAGGAGGGGTCAGCGGAGGGGTCAGCGGGGGGGGCTGGGGGTGATTTGGGGGTGATCTGGGGGGTCTGGGGGAGACCTGGGGGTGACTTGGGGGGCAGGGGGTGACTTGGGGGGTCTAGGGAAGACCTGGGGGTCTGCGGGTGACTTGGGGGGCAGGGGGTGACCCAGAGGGGCTGGGGGTGACTTGGGGGTCTCGGGGGTGACCTGGGGGGTCTAGGGGAGACCTGGGGATCTGGGGGTGACTTGGGGGGCAGGGGGTGACCCAGAGGGGCTGGGGGTGACTTGGGGGGCAGGGGGTGACTTGGGGGGTCTAGGGAAGACCTGGGGGTCTGCGGGTGACTTGGGGGCAGGGGGTGACCCAGAGGGGCTGGGGGTGACTTGGGGGTCTCAGGGGTGACCCGGAGGTTTGGGGGAGACCTGGGACTCTGGGGGGAAACCCATAAGTCTGGGGGTGACCTGGGGGTCTGGGGGTGACTTGGGGGGCAGGGGGTGACCCAGAGGGGCTGGGGGTGACCCGGGGGTCTGGGGGAGACCTGGGGGTCTGGGGGGACACCCATAAGTCTGGGGGCATCTTGGGGGTCTGGGGGTGACTTGAGGGACAGGGGGTGACCCAGAGGGGCTGGGGGTGACTTGGGGGTCTTGGGGGAGACCTGGGGGTCTGGGGGGACGGACACCCATAAGTCTGGGGGTGACCTGGGGGTCCCTACGCCATCGCAGCCCCCGCCCCACACTGCCATCCCCCCATATCCCCCCATATCCCCCCCGTCCCCCCCAGGTGACCGCAGCTACCCGCTGAAGCCGTGGCTGATGACGCCCATCGCGGTGCCGCGGGGCCCGGCCGAGGAACGCTACAACGCGCTGCATCACCAGGCGCTGGCCGTCCTGCGCCGCACCCTCGCCCTCCTCAAGCTCCGCTTCCGCTGCCTGGATAAGGGGAGGGGGTGCTTACAATACGCCCCCCAAAAAGTCTGCCAGATTTTTTTAGCCTGTTGCATCCTCCACAACATCGCCCTGCGCCGCCGCATGCCGCTGGAGCTCCCCGAGGGGCTTCCCCCCCCCGAAATCGAGCCCGATTTGCCGCCGCCGCCTCCCCATGGGCAGATTTCCAGCGAGGCCCGAGCCGTGCGGGCCCGCATCGTCCAGCAAGTCAAGGACGGCCTCGCCTGACACCCCCCCAAGATTTTTTGGGGGGTCTACCCCCCGGGGGCGCATGTAAGGGGATGCCTGAGATCCACCAAAAAAAATCTGAGGGGGCTCCGTCACCGTGGAGGGGGACGCCGGACCCTGGTCGCCCACCCCCAGCTCGGCATCAGCCACCGGTGTCGGGGGACACAGGAGCGGGGGGCTGCCCCAGCGACAACAGGGTCCCTGTCGCCAAAAAACGCAGGCTCCCCGCCAAGGATAAAGAGTTGGGGGTCCCCGTCGCCAAAAAACACAGGCTCCCCGCCAAGGATAAAGAGTTGGGGGTCCCCGTCGCCAAAAAACACAGGCTCCCCGCCAAGGATAAAGAGTTGGGGGTCCCCGTCGCCAAAAAACGCAGGCTCCCCGCCAAGAACAAAGGGTTGGGGGTCCCCGTCCCCAAAAAACACAGGCTCCCCGCCAAGGACAAAGGGTTGGGGGTCCCCGTCCCCAAAAAACACAGGCTCCCCGCCAAGGACAAAGGGTTGGGGGTCCCCGTCCCCAAAAAACGCAGGCTCCCCGCCAAGGACAGAGTTGGGGGTCCCCGTCCCCCCTGCCAGCACTGCCGCGTCCCCCGGCGCGCCCCGTTTCGGCGCTGACCCCCCTCCTCCTCCTCGTCCGCGGTCGTTTCGGGGGGAATAAACGTATTTTTGAAGCGATGCCCAGCTGGGGTGCAGCGCCAGGAAGGGGGGGACCCCCGCGCCGCCGCGCTCTGGCGCTTTATTGTCGCCCCGGTGTTTCGGCACCCGAAACGCCGCCGTGACGCCGCGGCCGCCCACCCAGAGCAGCCCGGAGAGCCGCGGCGCGGCGGCGTTGCTGCAGGCGGTAAAGCATCTCCACCGTGTCGCGGCGCATCTTCTCGGCGTAGGGGCGTCCCCGGAACGTGACAACGTCCCCAAAACGGTCTTGCAGGTGCCGCAGGGCGGCCGACAGCCGCGCCTCGCAGCGAGCCAGTGCGGCACGCAAGCGGCGGCGGGCATGTGCCTCCCTGGCACGACGCGCCGCCGCCACCGAGCCTCCACGGAAAAAGCGGCCGGGATCGGAGCCGAGCTCCTCCAACCGCTCCAACCGCGCCAGCAGCAGCTCCCGCCGCAGGATTGCGCCGGCCGCCGCCTCCCAGGCTTCCAGCGCCGCCGGCAGCCGTGCCAGGGCCTCACCGGTGCCGTACTTCACCACCATCGCCAGCCTCTCCGCGCCAGGGACGCCCAGCATGGCCCAGAGCTGGCAAAGCCGCTTCTGCAGCTGCTTCAGCCCCGCTGGCGCCGGCTCCAGCAGCGCCGGCTTCCACAGCCCCTTCTCGTACGGCTCCGGCGGTGCCGGTGCCGGCTCCCGGCGCGGCCGCGGGGCTCCCACCGGCTCCTCCACGCTGCCGCGCAGGTGGAAAATGGCGCGGAGGAAATCGGAGCCGGTGGCCGCAACGTAGCGGAGGTAGTCGTCAAAGAGGCGGGCGGTTTGCCGCTGCCCGTGCCGCGCATCCCTGTGCTGCGGTGGCTCACCGGCATGTCGGCGACTGCGCTCGCCCGTGGGGAGCAGATCGGCCGCGGTAGCTGCCGGCTCGACCAGGGGCTCACAGTGGAACCGCAGCTGCTTGGCGGGGAGCACCTTGCCCAGCTCCCGGTAAAGCTCCTGCACGCCCAGGAGCTCCGGCCCGGCGTCCTCGCCAATGTCGCGGCACAGCGCCGGCTGCAGCTGCACGGCAATCCTGTCGGCAAAGACCCTGCCCGGTGGCACCGGCAGCCCGGCCACGCTGGGCTGCAGGAGCAGGCGTGGGCTGGGGGGCCAGGGCGGCGCCGGAGCCCCTCGCTGCGGCGTTGCCGGCAGCCGCAGGCCGCGGAGCCGCCGGAGCCGCGTGTCGTCCTCGGTGCGGCGGGTGAGCGCTGCCAGGAGCGGCGGCAGCCAGCGGCCGGCACTCGCCTCCCTCCGCTCCTTCCCAGCCTCTCGCCGCGTCAGCTGGCGCAGATCCGCCATCACCGCGAGGGCATCCGGCGGGATTTCGGGGGCCGGTGGCTTCCCGGCGGGTGCTGGCATCACCGGGGAGAGGCGTCGAGGGGGCAGGGACCCCCCCAGCGAGCGGGTTCGGCGCAGCCCAGCGGTGTCAGCGTGGCTCGTGACGGCGGGGGGCTCCGGGATGGGGGTGCCGGTTGCTCCAGGGGTCCCTGGGCTGGCGGCGGAGGCCGGCGGCTGCAGATCAGCCCCTCCAGGCCCCCCCGGGGAGGGGTCCCCACCCATGTCCACCCCGAACACTCCCAGAACCCCCCCAAGTCCCTTGGGGACCCCCAAGTCCCCCTGGGGACCCCCAAACACCCCACTCCACCCCATCAGGCCTTGCTCCGACCCCTCTCCGGGACCCCCAAACTCCCCTGGAGACCCTCAAACCCCCCTGGACATCCCAAACCCCCCTGGGCACCCCCAAACCCTCCACTGCGCCTCAGCGGGCCTTGCCCTGACCGCTCCCCGGGACCCCCAAGCCCCCCTGGGGACCCCCAAACCCTCCACTGCGCCCCGGCGGGCCTCGCCCCGACCCCTTCTCGGGACCCCCAAACCGTCCTGGCGACCCCCAACCCCTCCACTCCACCCCGGCCCCCCCGAGAAACCCCCAAGCCCGGCGGGAGCCTGCGGCCTACCGCGCTGTTGCCATGGCGACGCCACGCCGGAAGTGGTTCTACCGCCAAATCGCTCCTCCCCCCCGCCCCCGGCTCAGCCACTTCCGGTCCGTCGCTAAGACGATCCGGCCGCCCCGGCAGCCCCGTGGGTGGTTCCCGGAGGCGGAGTCCGCGGCCATGGCGGCGCCGGGGCCGACCGGGAGCATCTGCCGGGTCAGGGCCCCTCCGCGGGGCGGGCTGGGGCCGCGGGGGCCGGGCGAGGGGAGACTTGGGGGTGCAGGGCCGCGGGCACCGGGGTGTAGGGCCGCTTGCAGGGGAGCTTTGGGGGTGCAGGGGCCTTGCAGGGGAATTTCGGGGGTGCAAGGCCCTGGTTACAGGAATTTTGGGGGTGCAGAGCCCCTTGCATGGGAGTTTTAGGGGTGCAGGGCCGTGGTTACAGAAGTTTTGGGGGTGCAGGGCCCCTTGCACGGGAGCTTTGGGGGTGCAGGTGCCTTGCAGGGGAGCTTTGGGGGTGCAGGTGCCTTGCAGGGGAGTTTCGGGGGTGCAAGGCCCTGGTTACAGGAATTTTGGGGGTGCAGAGCCCCTTGCATGGGAGCTTTGGGGGTGCAGGGCCCCTTGCACGGGAGCTTTGGGGGTGCAGGTGCCTTGCAGGGGAGCTTTGGGGGTGCAGGTGCCTTGCAGGGGAGTTTCGGGGGTGCAAGGCCCTGGTTACAGGAGTTTCAGGGTGCAGAGCCCCTTGCATGGGAGTTTTAGGGGTGCAGGGCCCTGGTTACAGGAGTTTCGGGGGTGCAGGGCCCCTTGCATGGGAGCTTTGGGGGTGCAGGCGCCTTTCAGGGGAGTTTTAGGGGTGCAGAGCCCTGGTTACAGGAGTTTCAGGGGTGCAGAGCCCCTTGCATAGGAGCTTTGGGGGTGCAGGGGCCTTTCAGGGGAGTTTTAGGGGTGCAGAGCCCTGGTTACAGGAGTTTCAGGGTGCAGGGCCCCTTGCACTGGAGCTTTAGGGCTGCAGGGCCCCATGCACCAGGGTTTGGGGGTGCAGGACCCCTTGCAGGGGAGTTTTGGGGGTGCAGAGCCCCTTACATGGGAGTTTTGGGGGTGCAGAGCCCCGGGGAAGCGGGATTTAGGGGTGTAGAGCCCCTTCCACGGGACTTCTGGGGGTGCAGAGCCCCATGCACCAGGGTTTGGGGGTGCAGAGCCCCTTTCACGGGACTTTTGGGGGTGCTGAGCCCTGGTTACAGGAGTTTTGGGGGTGCACAGCCCCGGGGAACCAGGATTTAGGGGTCCAGGGCCCCAAGCACGAGACTTGTGGGGGGGTGCAGGGCCCCATGCACCAGGGTTTGCGAGTGCAGGACCCCTTGCAGGGGAGTTTTAGGGATTCAGAGCCCTGGTTACAGGAGTTTTGGGGGTGCAGAGCCCCTTGCATGGGAGTTTTGGGGGTGCAGAGCCGTGGTTACAGGAGCTTTTGGGGTGCAGGGCCCCTTGCACCAGGGTCTGGGGGTGCAGGACCCCTTGCAGGGGAGTTTGGGGGTGCAGAGCCCAGCCCCGGGTCCTTGGGGGTGCAGGGCAGGCGCATGGGCTGCTTTGGGGGTGCAGGGCCGCAGGATTTTGGGGGTGCAGAGCCCCCTCCCAGGGTGCTGACCCCCCGCTTTTCCCCGCAGCTGGAATTCGCGGTGCAGATGCGGTGCCAGGGCTGCGCGGAGGCCGTGCGGGCGGCGCTGCAGGGAGCCCCCGGTGAGTCCCGTGCCCCCCCCAAAACCAAGGGAACCCCCCCAAAAATTCAGTGGACGCCCCTCCAAAAGTCGGGGGACCCCTTGCTTAAAACCGGGGGACCCCCTCGCCCCCTTTTTCCCCGCAGGCGTGCGGCTGCTGGAGCTGCAGCTGGAGGCGCAGACGGTGCTGGTGGAGACGACGGTGCCGGCCGAGCGAGTGCGGGAGCTGCTGGAAAACTCGGGGCGTCGAGCGGTGCTGAAGGGCATGGGGGATTCCCAAAAAGGTGAGTGGGATATTTCGGGGGTGCCGGCTAAGCGGTGAGGATTTGGGGATGCCGACGTCTCACCCCGCCAGCGAACCTGGGAGCGGCGGTGGCGGCTCTCTCCGGCCCCGGTGCGGTGCGGGGCTTGGTGCGGTTCCTGCAGCTCTCGCCGACGCGGTGTTTGGTGGACGGCGCCATCGACGGGCTCCCGCCGGGCCCCCACGGGCTCCACGTCCACGAATTTGGGGACCTCTCACGCCCCTGCGACAGGTACCGCGGTGCCGGAGGGGACGGACGGACGGACGGGGGGTGCAGGCGCCCCGGTCTCACCCCGTATCTCCCCCCTGCAGCTGTGGGGGCCACTTCAACCCCGACGGAGATTGCCACGGGGGACCGCAGGACCAGCACCGGGTGAGCCGGCGGCCGTGGCCGCTCCGGGGGGTTTTGCGGGGGTTTTGGGGGGTCCTGGATCCGCCCCCACCCCCTGCTGACACAGCTCCCCGCCCCGCCGCAGCACGCCGGGGATTTGGGGAACATCTGGGCCGACGCCGAGGGCAGAGCCAGCTTCCGCATGGAGGACTCGCGCCTGAAGGTGAGGCTGGCGGGGGGCCGGGCTGCGCCCCACGGCTGTAGGGGGGGGGGTCTGACCCCAGTCCCACAGCTGTGGGGTGGGGGTCTGACCCCAGTCCCATGGCTGGGGGGGGGCTGGGCTACGCCCCGCAGCTGTGGGATGGGGGTCTGACCCCGGTCCCACAGCTGGGGGGGGGTGTCCGGGCTGTGCCCCACGGCTGTGGGGTGGGGGTCTGACCCTGGTCCCGTGGCTGTGGGGGGCCAGGGTGTGCCCCATGGCTGGGGGGGGGGGTCCAGGCTGTGCCCCATGGCCACGGAGGGGGTCTGGACTGCACCCCACAGCTGAGGATAGGGTCTGACCTCGGTCCCACAGCTGCTTGGGGGGGTCCAGGCTGCGCCCCATGGCTGTGGGGGGAGTCTGACCCTGGTCCCATGGCTGGGGGGGGGGCTGGGCTGCGCCCCACGGCTGGGGGGTGGGGGTCTGACCCTGGTCCCGTGGCTGTGGGGGGCCAGGGTGTGCCCCATGGCTGGGGGGGGGGGGTCCAGGCTGTGCCCCATGGCCACGGAGGGGGTCTGGACTGCACCCCACAGCTGAGGATAGGGTCTGACCTCGGTCCCACAGCTGCTTGGGGGGGTCCAGGCTGCGCCCCATGGCTGTGGGGGGAGTCTGACCCTGGTCCCATGGCTGGGGGGGGGGCTGGGCTGCGCCCCACGGCTGGGGGGTGGGGGTCTGACCCTGGTCCCATGGCTGGGGGGGGCTGGGCTGTGCCCCATGGCTGTGGGGTGGGGTCTGACCCCAGTCCCGTGGCTGTGGGGGGCCAGGCTGCGCCCCACGGCTGTAGGGGGGGGTCTGACCCCGGTCCCATGGCTGGGGGGGGGGGCGGGCTGTGCCCCGTGGCTGTGGGGTGGGGTCTGACCCCAGTCCCACGGCTGTGGAGGGGTCCAGGCTGCGCCCCATGGCCAAGGGGAGGGTCCGGCCCCAGCCCCACAGCTCTGGGGCGGGGGGCCAGGCCCCAGCCCCACAGCCACGAGCTGGTCCTGAGCCCCCCCCCCCACACGCCCCGCCAGGTCTGGGACATCATCGGGCGCTCGGTGGTGGTGGCCGCGGGCGAGGACGACCTGGGCCGGGGCTCCCACCCGCTCTCCCGGCTGACGGGGAACTCGGGGCCGGGGTGAGTGCTGGGGGGGGTCTGGGGGGGCTTTTTTTTTTGGGGGGGGGGGGGGGGGGGGGGTGGTGCTCGCCCCCTCACCTCCCACGTGTCCCCCCAGGCTGGCCTGCGGCGTGGTGGCCCGCGCTGCCGGGCTCTTCCAGAACCCCAAGCAGGTTTGCTCCTGCGACGGCCTGACCCTCTGGGAGGAGCGGGACCGGACCACGGCGGCCCCCAGCCCCACGGCAGCCCCCAGCCCCACGGCGGCCCCGGCCCCCCACCTCTAGGATCTTCCCCGGGCCGGCAATAAACGACAGCTCTCTCTCCAGCCTCTGCGCCTCTCGGGGGGTTGCTGATGCCCGCGGTGCTCGGCGCTGCCCATCCCCCGAGGCGGCAGCGGTCCCTTTAAGGGTGGGCGTGGCCAGCGCGGCGGCAGTTGGGGGCGTGGCTCGGGGCAGATGGGCGGGGCGGCGGCGGCGGCGGGAGAACGCGGGGCGGTGGGCGGGGCGGCGGCCGGCGCGCAGGCGCAGTGCGGAGGGCGCGCAGCCGGCGCGCAGGCGCAGTGCGCGATCGCCGCTCCCGCTCGGCGCTGAGGCGACGCCGCCATTTTGTGAGGCCGCCGCGCCGCTGCGCTCCCGCTCCCCTCTCCCCGTTGCCGCCGCCGCCGCCATCATGCGTCCCGGCATAAAACTCTTCGTGGGCAACGTCCCCGAGGAGGCGACGGCGGAGGAGCTGAGCGAGTTGTTCGCCGGCGCCGCCGGCCCGGTGCTCGGTATCGCCCTCATGAAGCAATTCGCTTTCGTCCACCTCCGGGATGAGGCGGCGGCGGCCCGCGCCATCACCCAGCTCAACGGCCACCAGCTCCACGGCCGCCGCATCGTGGTCGAGCCCTCCCGGCCTCGGCCCACCAACACCTGCAAGATTTTCGTCGGTAACGTCTCGGCCGCCTGCACCAGCGGCGAGCTGCGCTCTCTCTTCCAGCAGTACGGCACCGTCGTCGAATGCGACGTTGTGAAAGGTACCGGACCCGCCGCCGCCGCGGACGGGGGCTCCGCACCGGCCCGTTCGCCTTCCCCCGGGGGCCGCCCCGCAGCCCTCGCCGGGCCCAGTCCCGCGGCCGTGCCCCGCCGCTCTCCTCCGTCCTCGGAGCCGCTCCGGCCCCCGCTCTCGGCTCGGGTGACCCGTGTTCCGTCCGGCTGCCTGCGGCTTCCCCTTCCGCGGCCCGATCTGGCGGCGTCCCCGCACCAGGGCCTCGGCTCCTCCCGCCGTGGCCCAGCCCCGGCCGGAGCCCTCCCCTCTGCCCCCCCCCCCCCCCCCCCCCAAACCCTCCGTGCACCCCCCGGGTGCGCTTTCTGCGACCAGGCCACGTCCTCTATCATCGCCTTCCCCCCCCAAGCGCAGCCCCAGGCGGGGGTAACCCCGTGCCTGCTGCCGGTCCCCCCAAAACTGTGCCCTGGCGCAAGGCCTGTCCCGCCGCGACTCCGCCACCGCGCTCCGCCGCGGAGCGAGCCGTTCCCCCGTCGAGCTGGCGGAGCCGAAACCCCGTTAAGAACCGTGCTGTAAAACTCCCTCCGGGGAGCTCGATCGGATCGGGGATCCCCGCCGCAACACAGCGTGACCGAGGGGACGGCGGCACCTCCCCTTTGCCCTGACCCCGAATGTCAAAAGGTGGCATCCCCGCATCGCCCAGCCGCCGTGGCCGCTCCCTGAAGCGCCCGTTCCCTCCCCCCTGTTCCTGGCGGCGGCATTCCCGCCGGCTCCTCCGCTTCCCGGGAGGGTGATGTTATTGCCTCTGCTCTCTTGTCCCAGGTCGCAGGCCCACCGGCTCCGTCCCGCCAGGACGCAGCTTCCCAGCGGAGCCCATCAGAAACCGCTCCAAACCCACGCCAAAAAGTTTCTGGCGTCCCCTCGGCCGGTGGCTGATTTGCAGGGGCTCCTCCGGCAGCCCCCGGAGAGGGGCGAGGGTGCCGCGGCCGCCCGAGGGGACGGCAGGAGGGCTGGGGGGTGGCCGGACGGAGGAGACGTCCCCTCCTCAGGCTGCCGGAACGGGATACGTGGATGTGGGATAGGAGCCAGGGCGGGGCGGGATAGCGGAGCGCAGGCGGGGGGCGGGGGGGCGACGACATGCGGGAGGGTGGGCGAAGCGGCGCTAACGTTCAGCCGAAGCTTGAGGTACCGGGATGGGGTTCGCTCGGCGAGCGACGCTCCGAGCGTGCCGCGCTGCCTCCGATGGGCTACGCCGGCCGAGCCGTACGCTGGCCCTCTGGCCGTTGGCTAAAGCGGGCCGGCGCCGGGCGGCGGCGCCGCTTCCCTGGTCCGTGGGGATGCCGCGGTGTTGCCGAGAGGAGCCGCCCCGCTTACCGCGCCCCGTGCTGGCCTCCCGGACCCGTCGTGCCGCGGGGGCAACTCCCCAGCTACTGCGGCGGCATCCGAACCCCGAAACCCCTCAGCCTGAGCACCACGGGCGGCCCCGGCCCTGGCGCGGCGGCGGCTGTGGCGGGGAGAGCCGTGCCGGGGGGAGGGTGACCCGCTCTCCCGCCGCCGAGCCCGCACGGCCGCTCTGGGTCCCGCTTCTACCGCTCCTCGCCTCGCTCTCCATCTCCTTTCCGACGCCTCTCCGCTTCGGCGCCGCGTTCGTGCCGCACGGCGCCGCGCTGCTCGCCCGGCTCCTCGCCTCGGCCCGGGGGCTCGGCTGGGTGCGCGGTGCCGCAGGTTGTGCTCGGGTGCTCCCTTTCCCTTTCCCTTTCCCTTTCCCTTTCCCTTTCCCTTTCCCTTTCCCTTTCCCTTTCCCTTTCCCTTTCCCTTTCCCTTTCCCTTTCCCTTTCCCTTTCCCTTTCCCTCCTCCTTCTTTCCCCCCCTTCCTTCCTGTCTTTCCTTCCTGTCTTTCCTTCCTCCTCCGGCTCCCTCGGCGTGACTCGGTGTCTTGGTGGGCGCCAGCCCCCTCTGCCTTCACTCTGCTCCCTGGCGGGACGGGATGGGAGCAGCCACCGGCGGCAAGAGGCGGCTGTGGTGGGCACGGGCGAAGGGAGGGGGAAAATGGAGCAAAAAAAAAAAAAAACCCCAAAAGCCGTAACTGGGTGTTCCTATGCCGGGTGGGTGGCCGGGCTCGTCAGGCTCCGGCCAATTAATTAACGAAGGTGGTTCTGTCTCTCCGCCGCCTGAGCGGCAGCGGAGCGGGGCCGGCAGAGCCCGTCCCGGCGCCTGTCCCGCCGCTGCCGAGCCACCCGCCGCTGTCCCGGCGAGGCTCGTTAAGCGTTCGATCCTGTAACGAATTGTCTTTTCTCCCCCCCTCCTGATAACCCTCTGTCTGCTGCTTTATCAGACTATGCATTTGTTCACATGGAGAACGAAGCAGATGCAAAGGTTGCCATCGAAAACCTTAACGGGAAGGAGGTGAAGGGGCGCAGAGTGAACGTGGAGCTCTCCACCAACGTCCAGAAGAAGGGCGCGGGCCAGGCCCTGCCGCCGGCCCTCGGCCTCGACAAGAACAAGAGGATCGGCCTGGAGTACCGCGAGAAGTTCCAGCCCAAGATCGAGGGCTTCGACCAGCAGCGCCGGGCGGCGGACGCCGCCTTCCCCTCGGCCGCCGCTGCTGGCTACGCCGCCACCTCCTCCCTGTACGATTACCAGCAGCGCTTCGGCACCGGCGGTGCCGGCAAGTACGAGGCCTTCGAGGCGCAGGCCCGGCCCGCCTCCCCCTCCTACTTCGGGAGGGACCGCAGCCCCCTCCGGCGCTCCCCTACCCGCGCCGGCTACGCGGCGGTGACGCTCCCCATGACGGCGCAGCCGGCCGCTTACCGCGCCCAGCCCTCCGCCTCGCTGGGGGCCGCTTACCGCGCCCAACCCTCCGCCTCCCTCGGCGTGGCCTACCGCCCGCAGCCCACCACGGGCCAGGCCGCGGCCTACCGCGCCCAGCCCTCCGCCTCGCTGGGCAGCGCCTACCGCTCCCAGCCCTCCGTCTCCCTCGGCGCCTCCGGCGCGCAGCCCGCCGCCAATTCCCTCGGCTCCTACGGCGCCCAGGCCGCCGCCGCCTCGTACGGCGCGCAGCCCGCCGCTTCCCAGCTCTCCGGTTACGGCGTCCAGTCCGCCGCCATGGCCTCCTCCTACGGGGCGCAGGCCGCTTCCGGCTACTCCACCTCCTACGGCGCCCAGGCCGCCGCTGCCGCCGCCGCTTACGGCGCCCAGGCCGCCGCCGCCGCCGGCCCTGCCGCCTCCTACGGCGCCCAGGCCGTGGCCACGCACGTGGCCTCCTACGGCGCCCAGGCCGCTGCCGCCGGCCACGCCGCCTCCTATGGCGCCCAGCCCGTAGATGGCCACGCCGCCTCCTACGGCGCCCAGCCCGGTGCCGCGCTCTCCGCCTCCTACGGCGCCCAGGCCGTGGCCGCGCACGCCACCTCCTACGGCGCCCAAGCGGTGGCCGGTCACGCCGCCGCCGCTTACCAGCCCGTGGCCGGCCACTCGGCTTCCTACGGCGCCCAACCGGCGGCCGCACTCTCCGCTTCCTACGGCGCCCAGCCCGCCGCCGGCCACTCCGCTTCCTACGGCGCCCAGCCCGCCGCCAACCTGCCCGCTTCCTACGGCAGCCAGTCCGCCGCCGCCGCCGCGCTCTCGGCCACCTACGGCGCCCAGGCGGCCTCTTCGCTGGCCGCTTCCTACGGCAACCAGGCCGCCGCCGCCTCCTACAAGGCGCAGGCCTCCACCCCGCTGACGGCCGCTTACCGGGCCCAGGCTTCCGGCTCGATGGCGGCGTCCTACCCGGCGCAGCAGGCCTCCTCCGCGTCGCTGGCGGCCGCCTACCGAACCCAGCCGGGCAGCGCCTACGACGGGCCGAGCCAGCTGGGGCAACAGGCGGCTTCCTACCTGGGCCTGTCGCAGGCCGCCGCCGCCGTCGCACCGCCCTACGAGCGCACCCGCCTCTCCCCGCCTCGCAGCGCCGCCTACGACGACCCGTACAAAAAATCATCCGCTTTGGCAAAAAGGTACGGTGCCGGGGACGGATAACCGCGCCGGTCGCTCCGTGCCGTCCCGGTGGACGCCGACACCCGGCTCGGGGGTTTTTTTAAGTCTCGGCTCCGGCGCGGCCCGCTTAACGCCCGGCGTGCGGAAGGGCGGGCGCCGCGTGCCGGCGCGTGGGTGCGCGGCGGTTCCGCGGACCCCACGTAAATCCCCTCCGCCGGCTTCCCGGGGGGGTGCGGGGCTGGGGGCATCGGGCCGGGGTTTTGGGCGGGGAGAGCCAGCGGCGCGTGCTCGCCGGCGGCCGAGCATCTTGCGGCGTCCGGCATCCGATCCGTGGGTGCGCCGGGTGCCGCTTCCCCGTCCCGGCTCCGCCGGGGCACCGCACGCCCGAAGCCCGGCGGCGTCGCGCCGCTGCCGCGCGTCCCCAGACGGGACGCGGTCACCGGCAGATTCGGGCGCCCTCCGCCTCATTCACCTCCTGTCTCTTCTCTCGACCAGGTACGGTTCCGAGCGCCGTCTGTCTGACCTCTCAGACTACCGCCGCTTAGCGGACTCGCCACTTGCGTACCGCCGCTCGCCGACAAAGTCCCCGATGGATTACCGTCGCCTTCCGGAAGCGCACGCCGATTACGCCCGTTATTCGGGCGGCTACGGCGATTACCTGCCCGCCGCCCGCGTCCACTCGGGCTACCAGCGCCGCCTCTGAGCCGGGCGGCCCCGGGGTGGCGGGGGGGTTCAGGCCGCTTTGCGTCGCCGCGGGCTCGCGCTCGGTGCTCCGTCTCGCCGCCGCGCTCGCCGCGGTTCGCCTCCTCCAGCCGCCAGCTCCGGGGGGCGGGGGACGGTTATTTTTTTAGCTGCATTTTCTTTTTTTTTTTGGTTTATTTTTTCTTTCTCTTTTTTTTTTTTTTGGAGTTTTTAGAAGGATCTGCGGTTACACAGTTGGAAAGCGTGCCGCGCTCCCGCAGGGGGAGCAGGCGATGGGCGTGCACGCGCGGTTCACCATCCCCTGCCGCTGGCTCCCGCCGTAGCGTCGTGGCACTGTCTCCTGCTCACGGCGCGCCCGGTAGCGATTTCGAACCCTAATTTCGTTGCCGCCGAGTGGAGCCTGCGCTCTTTTATACCACGAGTTCCCCCTTTTTTTGGGGGGGGGGGGGGGGGGGGGGGGAATCATTTCCCCCCTTTTCCAGCGTTAGTCCGCGGTGCGGCGCCAGGCTCGGCGCAGCAGCGAGGTTTTGTACGACTGTAAATAAACGCTGGGCTCTTCACCGTTTCCCAACCGTCTCCCGCCTGGTTCTTTCCCAGCCCAGCACTTTGGGGGACCGGCAACGCCGGCGGCACTGGCAAGAGGCCGCCAGCGCGGTGACGCAGCCAGACCCGCGGCTGTTGCTCGCCGCCGCCGTGCCGCGTTGAGTCCGTGTGCCTGCCCTCAGCTATGACGGCCGATTCCCGGCGCCACCGTCACCGACCGCCGCAGAAAGCCCCGGTTTGGTGCGGTCGGGTCGCACGGCGCCGGTGCCAGCTGTGGCACCGGTCAGCACCGGAGCCGCTTTTCCGCTGCAGATTCGGCAGATTTGGAGCACGAGCGGCATTTCACCGGCAGCGGGAAGCGCCGGAGCATTGCCGATGGCACTGCTGGACTTGAGCGGCGGCGTCCTGACCCGTACGCCGCGGTGAACGCACGCCGGCGCTGCCGCTCCGGCCCCTAACCTGTGCCCGCTGCCTTATTTTTGGGTGAGAAAAACGGGGTTTTGAGAGGAGAAGCCGCGTGTGCGCGGCAGCGAGGTCGGTGTTGGCTCCGGCCCCGGTTCAGCCGCGGCGGCCGGTCGGGCGTATCGCCCAGCGCCGCCGGCACCGCGGGGCAGAGCCGGCCGTCGCCACGACTGCCATTAAAGTTTCCGAAAACGCTTTCCGTCCCGTCGTTTCTCTCCGGGGATGGGTCCTGGGTGTTTTAACACCGGTTGTGCCACAGAGGGGGAGGATGGCTGCCTGCCCCTGCGCCTTATGGCCCGGCTCGTTAACTGCCGCCGTAATTAGCCGGGCGGAAGGGTCTAACGCTTCTCCCCCTCATTTTCCAGGGCAGGCACTGAGGGAGGAACCGTCCCGGTAAAACCGGGGGAGCTGGTGCGGGGCTCGAGCCCACCCCGGTGATGACGGAGCCCGCGGGTGATGACGCGGAGGCGATTAGCGGAGCCGAATCACCCCGAAACCGCGGTGGCCGACGAAGGGCGACGAGCTTGGGGCTCCCGCCGCAAAACGGGCGCGCAGCCGACGGGCCGGGACGGCGACGAAGGCACGGTCCCGGGCCTAATGGCATTCCTTAACGAGCACTGAGAGGCAGGGCGGGTTGGCTGGGGCCTAACGAGCCGGCCCCGTGCGGGTTAATTAGCTTCGGGGGGTGCTGCCAGGAACCCCGGCGGGGTGCGGGGAAGGCGGGGGGCACCGGGATGAGAGCCAGGGGGGTGTTAAAACCCGGTCCTGCTCGTTAGCCAGAGCCCTGGGGGCCTTTTTGGGGGGGCTGGGGTCCCCCCTTGCTCATCCGCCCCTTCGTTTGCAGTGCAGACCCCCGTGGGGACTCCGGCCGGGAGCTCCTCATCCGCAGGCAGGGCTGCAGGCAGCACCGGTAAGTCCAGGAGGTTACGAGCCAAAACCGGGGCGGTGGGGGAATCCAAGTCCAGAGAAATAACCGGTGCCGGAGCCAGCGGGATTTGTTAAAAATTTGAGTTTTATTTGTCCGGAAAAATGGGGTCGGGTTTGGGGGGGACGGGACGCTAAACGCCGTGGGGCGAGCTCCAAAGACGAGGGCGGCCCTCCCACGCCGGCGCGGCGCACGGGGGGGGAGCGCGGCGTGGCGGCCTCGAGTCAGCTACGTCGTTTTTTTGTATTAAAAAGCTACGAGTGGATTATTCACCCTCTTTAAAAAAAAAATAAAATGAAAAAAAGAAAAATAATAATAATAAGAAGAAAGGAAACTACAGCCCGGGAGCGAGCGGCTCCGTGCTTGCCGGGGGCGGGAAAGCAAAGCAAAGCAAAGCTGGCGCTGCGGCTACGGCTGCGGTTACGGCTACGGCTACACTCGCTCACAACCTGAGCCTAAACCGGCTTGGGGCGGGGGGAAACGGGGCCGCGGCGGCCCCCGAAAACTACCTGAAAAAGCAAATCCTGCCAACTGAGAACGGAAAGCTGGGGGAAAAAAAGGGGGGAGGATGGAGCTACTCCTGACCAGGCTGGGAAGAAGCTGAGCGTCCGTTAGGAACCGACTCGTTAGCTGAACCCGGCTGCGCTTTGAAGCCCGGCGCAGCCCGAGACGCGCGGGTGCCGATTTTCGGTGTGCGACGGGAACCCGACGTCCAGCCGCAAATATCTTACCTGAAAGAGAAAAGCAGAATTGGCGCAAGCGCCCCGCCGCGGGCGCCGGACCCCCCCCCCCCGCCCCCCCGCCGCCCACCCACCCCCTCCCTGCGCCGTGCCGGGAAAATGTGCCGAGCCCCGGTGCGAGGCGGCGGTGGCGGGCGTCCGGAGGAGCCGCCGGCTTCCTGGGAGCGACCGGAGTCGTGATGCAGCAGCGGCGGCGGCTCTGCGGCCGCCCTGTGCCGGGGGCTACCGGGAGCCCCCCGCGGCTCTGGCTCGCCCGCAGCAGCGTGCCGGGGCCGGTGGCCATCCCGGAGGGAGCCGCACCGGGACGGCAGCTCGGCTGCTTTTACCAGGGAGAGCTCGGCAACGCCGTCCCTGGACGGGAGCTACTCCCGGGGGATGCACGTGGCAGCCGCGGCAGAGGGCTCTGCGGGAACCCCGCCACCACCCCGCGGTGACCGTGCCGGGACGGCACGCGGGTGCGAGGGCTCGGCCCTGGCTACGGGGGGGCAACGCTAATTAAAAGCAGTGGCAGCCCCGATGGAGAGCATCCCGCCGGCACCACCCGGCTCCCGGCAGCGGCATCGATTGCCGTGGCACATCCTCACCGTCGCCGGGCAGAACATCCGGAGCCGGCGCCTGGGCTTTAACGCCCGGCAAGAGCCCCGGTCGGGGCCCGTCGGCTTCACCGCGACCCTTCATCGCGGCTCGCATCGAGGCGCAGACGCTCGACCAGCACAACCTGGGGGGGCTGGAGGGGCGGCCGCACGCCCCCGTTATCTCCGGTCGCCCGGAGGCACCGGCGGTCGCAAGGGCGCCGAACGCCGCGCGCCAGACCTGCCAACACGCTCACCTCCGGCTCAAAAGGCAGAGTACCGCGCCCGGTCCGCGTACGGGTCCCGCCCGAACCGCTGCATGTCGTAGAGGGAGGCCCGGGCCACCGAGGAGACTGGCGACAGTTGCCCACGCTCGTACGTGTACGCCTCTCCGACGGTGGTGGCCGCGGCGGCCGTGCGGCGCAGGGGGCTTCTATCCCGGGTGTAATAGGTGGAGGAGGCGGCCGCCGCGGCGGCGGTGGCGGCGGCGGCGACGGCGGCCGCCGCGCCCGGGGTCGGCAGCAGAGCTCTATCGTACGCGTCTAGGGTGGTGGGGATGCGACTGGCCATGGCTGTGGTGGCGGCCATGGCCGAGGACTGGACCTGGGAGTACTGGGCGTACTGGGAGTACTGGGCCATGGTCTGCTCCGCGTAGGCGTCGTACGCAGAGGCCGTGGCGTAGGAGCGGACGCGGTAGCGCTTGTAGTAGTCGGCCATCCCGCCGTACGCCTCATCGTAATACACGGTCTCCCCATAGCCCGCGGTGTAGGGAGTGCGCACGGCTCCGTACTGCTCGTTATAGGCCTCGGCAAAGTCCGCCACTTGCCCCGGGCGATCTACCGGGCACTCTTTAGACCAGTGCCCTTCCTTCCCGCAGCGGTAGCAGCCGCTCTTGTCTCCCATCCCGGGCGCCGTCCGGAGCCGGCTGGTGGACAACTGCACGCGCATCCGCTTGCCTTGAGGAGAGAGACGCGAGAGGGAGGCCATCAGTGAAGCCGCACCGAAAGGGTGCTCGCAACCACAGGTGCCGGCGGGACGGGATCGGCCGCGGTTCCCCTCCTCCCCGCAGCCGCGCAAGCCGCCGACGGCGCCGGGCACCGCGGGCAGGGAGCGACCCGGCGCAGGAGGAGCCCACGACGGGGTCGAGCAGAGCCGTCTCCCGGTCGCCGGTCACCCGACTTACCAGGAAGGTGCCGCCGGGGACGGGGCTCTGCCAGCGTGACCGAGCGGCGCCCGCGCTGGCCACCCTGGGGATTAAAGCCCGGACGGGGCCTTGGCGGCTCAGCCAGGCCAGCGAGCCGCCGAGCTACCGTGGCACGCGGCCGAAGACGGCTTTCCGCCGGCAACCGGCACGCAGCGGTGCCGCCGCGGCAGCCCGGGGGATCAACCGGCGGCGCTGCTTGGCCCCGTATCGATGGCAAGCTTCCCGCCGGAAAACGCTCCCCGCCGGCAAGACGGGATTGCGACGCTGGACAACCGCCCCGGAGCAAACGAGGCTTTGGACAGGGACCGGCCTCAAGCGCGGCAAGCCAAGCGCAGCCGGGGGCACTTGCTGATCCCGCGGACGCCCCGCGGCCGGGGGAGCTCCGGATGCGGCTGCGCCGTCCCGGCTGGAGGAGAGGTTTTGGGGAAGACCCGGAATCGGGGCGGCAAGGTTAGCCGAAAACCCTAGCGGGAACCGGGAGGGCTGCGCCAAGCCCCGTCGCCGCCGCGGGGTGAAGCGCCGGACGCCTCCCTGACGACCCGGCCCGCCCGTCGGCGCCGCTTCCGGATAAGGGACACGCTCGCCATCAGCGCCGCGCCGCCGAGGCTCGGCCCGCGAGCTCGAATCCGGACGTTCGTCCCCGCCGCTGCGTCCGCGCGAGAGGCCGAGAGGCGGAGGCTGCCAGCGAAAAGCGCCCCGCGCCCGCGTCTCGTCTGTGGGAGCCGGGGGCGAGGGCCCGGAGCAGCACGTCGAGAGCCCGAGCGAGCAATGCCGCGTGCTGCCGGCAGCGGGGGACGCGGCCGGCGCGGGATCGGGCGCCTCCGCTCACCCTCTTACCAGGCAGGGCAACGCTACAAGGGCGGGAGGCAGCCTGGCTTCACGCCGCGCGGGGCGGGACCCCGCTGCTCCGGCCCGGCAGGACCAGGCGCGGCCGTCGGCACAAGAGTTGGGACTTCGCCGTCGGGATCCTCCTGCGGGGCGGCCGTGCTGGGTTAAGTCAGAGATGGATCAGTCCCGTCCTCCCCCGGCCCAGCCCCAAACGCCCCTGCCCTCGCTCCGGCGGCCGCACCGGCAACCGGGAAAGCGGCGCCAGGGCTCGCCGGATGGGAAAGCGGCTGCGCCGCGCCGGCCTGGCCCTCGTCGTGCCCTACACGGCACGAGGGGAGCTGGAATGCAAAAAAAAAAAAAAAAAAAAAAAAAGCAAAAAAACCTCAAAAACCACCCTGTTTGTGCTTAATTCCAGCGAGGGGACGGGCGGGGCGGCGCCGCCCTGCCGCAGAGCCGAGCGCGGCGCTGGCTGCGGCTTCGCCGAGGATCGCCGGTCACCCCGGTGCTGCCGCCGCCGCCGCACCCCAACGTGTGCAGCCAGAGCTGGAAGGGACTGAAAACATCCAACGAAATGCAGGAATATCGGGAATCCGACCCCACCGGGGCCGGAGCAATCCCCGCTCCCCGCGGATCTCCGCCGCGACCCCGGCGCGGATCACCTTGGAACTCGGTGTTATCCAGCCCGCGGATGGCTTCCACCGCGTCCTCCGCCCGCTCCATGTGAACGAAGGCGTAATCCTTGACGATGTCGCATTCGATGACGGGGCCGTACTCCTCGAACTTGGCCCGCAGCTCCAGGTTGGTGCAGGCGGGGCTGATGTTGCCGACGTGCAGCTTGGTGGAGGCCTTGCTCTTGTTCTTGCTGGCCTCCACGTTGATGCAGACGCCGTGCAGCTTGTGGTGGTGCAGGTTGCGGATGGCGTCCTCGGCCGCCGTTTTGTCCTCGATGTGGACGAAGCCGTAGTTCTTGATGATGTCGCACTCCAGCACCTTGCCGTACTGCTCGAAGAGGGAGCGGATCTCCTGCTCCGTCGCCTCCCGCGGCAGGTTCCCGATGAACAGCTTCACCATCTCGCCCAGCCTGCGCCGCGGCACCGGGAAAGGGGCGGGGGGGATTAGTGCCGCCGTCCGTGCATCCGTCCACGCCCCCCCGAGACCCAGCCCCCCCGGCCCTGCTTTGGGGGGGGGGGGTCCCAAACACCCCAGATCCCTCCCTAGAAACATCCCAAAGCTCTGCCGTCACCCCAAGGCTGTGCCCACAAAGACCCCAGATCCCCAAGAGTCACCCCAAAACCCTGGCTGCACCCCCCAGCAGGGCTGTGCCCCCGAAGACCCCAGATCTGCAAGAATCACCCCAAAACCCTGGCTGCCCTTCCCAGCAGGGCTGTGCCCCCAAATCCCCAAGAATCACCCCAAAATCCTGCCTGCTCTTCCCAGCAGGGCTGTGCCCCCAAATCCCCAAGAATCACCCCAAAATCCTGGCTGCCCTTCCAAGCAGGGCTGTGCCCTCAAAGACCCCAAATCCCCAAGAATCCCCCCAAAATCCTGCCTGCTCTTCCAAGCAGGGCTGTGCCCCCAAAGACCCCAAATCTACAACAATCACCCCAAAACCCTGGCTGCCCTTCCAAGCAGGGCTGTGTCCCCAAAGACCCCAAATCCCCAAGAATCACCCCAAAACCCTGGCTGCCCTTCCCAGCAGGGCTGTGCCCCCAAATCCCCAAGAATCACCCCAAAATCCTGCCTGCTCTTCCCAGCAGGGCTGTGCCCCCAAATCCCCAAGAATCACCCCAAAATCCTGGCTGCCCTTCCAAGCAGGGCTGTGCCCTCAAAGACCCCAAATCCCCAAGAATCCCCCCAAAATCCTGCCTGCTCTTCCCAGCAGGGCTGTCTCCCCAAGGACCCCAAATCTACAACAATCCCCCCAAAATCCTGGCTGCCCTTCCAAGCAGGGCTGTGCCCCCAAATTCCCAAGAATCCCCCCAAAATCCTGCCTGCTCTTCCCAGCAGGGCTGTGCCCCCAAAGACCCCAAATCCCCAAGAATCACCCCAAAATCCTGGCTGCCCTTCCAAGCAGGGCTGTGCCCTCAAAGACCCCAAATCCCCAAGAATCACCCCAAAATCCTGGCTGCCCTTCCAAGCAGGGCTGTGTCCCCAAATCCCCAAGAATCCCCCCAAAATCCTGGCTGCTCTTCCCAGCAGGGCTGTGCCCTCAAAGACCCCAAATCCCCAAGAATCACCCCAAAATCCTGGCTGCCCTTCCCAGCAGGGCTGTGCCCTCAAAGACCCCAAATCCCCAAGAATCCCCCCAAAATCCTGGCTGCCCTTCCCAGCAGGGCTGTGCCCTCAAAGACCCCAAATCCCCAAGAATCACCCCAAAATCCTGGCTGCTCTTCCAAGCAGGGCTGTGCCCCCAAAGACCCCAAATCTACAACAATCACCCCAAAACCCTGCCTGCTCCTCCCAGCAGGGCTGTGCCCCCAAATCCCCAAGAATCACCCCAAAATCCTGCCTGCTCTTCCCAGCAGGGCTGTGCCCTCAAAGACCCCAAATCTACAAGAATCCCCCCAAAACCCTGCCTGCTCCTCCCAGCAGGGCTGTGCCCCCAAATTCCCAAGAATCCCCCCAAAACCCTGCCTGCCCTTCCCAGCAGGGCTGTACCCCCAAATCCCCAAGAATCACCCCAAAATCCTGGCTGCCCTTCCAAGCAGGGCTGTGTCCCCAAAGACCCCAAATCTACAAGAATCCCCCCAAACCCTGCCTGCCCCCCAGGCCCGTGCCCCCACAGACCCCAAATCCCCAAGAATCCCCCCAAACCCTGCCTGCCCCCCCTGCCCGTGCCCCCACACCCCTCCCGGAGCCCCCCCCGAGGCCTCCGACGCCTCAGCGGGGCCGGGCCCGGGCCCAGGCCATCCCGCCCGGCCGGGCCCCGCCGGTAGCGCTGCCTCCCCTGCCCCCGCTTCTCCCCCCTCTCCCTCCCCATCTCCCCCCACCCCCAGCTCCGCCGCTCCCCCCCCCCCCCCCGGGTACCGGTACCGGTACCGGCGCCGCCGCAGCCCCGCCCCCACCTGCGCCCCGTCCGCCGCGCGGTCCTCACAAAATGGCGGCGGCGCTGCCCGGCTCGGCCTCCGCCTCCCGCGTTCTCATTGGGTAGCGGCGCCGTCCGTCAAATGCCACCGCCTACCGTCACCCCCCCCCCCCCCTCTTTTCTACGGCCGGCATAGGTGAGCCCGCCCACGGAGCCGCCGCAGCCAATCAGAGGCGGGAAGGGGCGGGACGAGCAGGCGGCGGAGCGGACCATTGCGGCCGGGGGGGGGCGGGGGCTGGGGCGGACCATTGATGGCGGGCGGGGGGTGGGGGGACACGGCAGGGTGCTGGTGCCCCGCACTGGGAGCACTGGTGTGAGCGCCGGCACCCGGCCCGCCCTTCCCCGGGCCCGCCCCCTCCCCGTCCCCGTCCCAAAATCGCCCCGTCCCATCCCATCCCATCCCCATCTCACCCAATCCATCCCATCCCATCCCATCCCATCCCATCCCATCCCTGGCTCCATCCCATCCCCATCTCACCCAATCCACCCCTTCCCATCCCATCCCATCCCATCCCATCCCATCCCATCCCATCCCATCCCATCCCATCCCACCTTCATCCCATCCCATCCTGTCCCTGGCTCCATCCCATCCCCATCTCACCCAATCCATCCCATCCCATCCCACCTTCATCCCATCCCATCCTGTCCCTGGCTCCATCCCATCCCCATCTCCCCCAATCCATCCCATCCCATCCCATCCCATCCCATCCCATCCCATCCCATCCTATCCCATCTTCATCCCATTCCCATCCCTGTCCCCATCCCATCCTGTCCCTGTTCCCATCCCATCCCCATCCCACCCAATCCCATCCCATCTCCATCCCATTCCCATCCCTGTCCCCATCCCATCCTGTCCCTGTTCTCATCCCATCCCCATCCTATTCCTATTCCCATTCCCATTCCCATCCCATAGAACCTCTCTGGGCAACCTGTGCCTGTGCTTCACCACCCCATCCCCACCCCATCCCATTCCCATCCCCATCTCATCCCAATCTCCATCTGCATCCCATCCCCATCCCTATTCCATCCTGTCCCTGTTCCTATTCCATCCCATCCCAATCCCCATCCCTTCTCCCATCCCCATCCCAGTCTCCATCCCTATCCCCATCCCATCCCAACCCATCCCTGTTTCTATCCCATCCCTGTTTGTATCCCATCACCATCCCATCCCCATCCGTTCTCCCATCCCCATCTTCACCTCTGTCCCCATCCCATCCCATCCCATCCCTATCCCCATCCCATCCCAATCTCCATCCCTACCCTCATCCCATCCCCCTCCCAATCCCTTCTCCCATCCCATCCCATTCCATCCCATCTCATCTCATCCCATCCCTTTTCCTATCCCATCCCTATCCCATCCCAATCCAGTCCCTGTTCCCATCCCATCCCATCCCATCCCATCCCATCCCATCCCATCCCTGTTCCTATCCCATCCTCATCCCATCCCATCCCCATCCCTTCTCCCATCCCCATCCTACCCCATCCCATCCCACCCCATCCCAATCTCCATCCCCATCCTCATCCTATCCCATCCCAATCTCCATCCCTATCCCCATCCCACCCTATCCCATCCTGTCCCCATGCCCATCCTCATCCCATCCCATCCCCATCCTGTCCCTGTTCCCATCTCATCTCTTTTCCCATCCCATCCCATCCCATCCCATCCCATCCCAATCTCCATCCCTACCCCAATCCTGTCCCACCCCACCCCACCCCACCCCACCCCACCCCCCCATTCCCGCCCCGCTCCCCCCGCCGGCCGGCGCAGCCAGGTCCCACCCGCTCTCTACAGTCGCTTTATTGGGGGGTTGGGGCTGTGCGGGGACATCACCGGGACGCGGGGGGACCCCAGGGCGGGAAGGCACTGGGGGGGGGGGGCCGCCGGGCCCCCCGCCCTGCCCCCCGCCGCGTCCCTCCATCGGCTCCGCCAGGGCCCCCCCCACATCCCGGGGTCCCCCCTCCGTATCCCGGGGCGCGGCCGTCCGTCCTGCCCCGGCTCTACTTATTCTTCTTGAAGAAGCTGAAGCGTTTCTCCCGCTCCTTCTCCTTCCCCTCGCGGGCGCGGGGGCCGGCGGGGCCCTCGGCGGGCGGCGGGGCGGGGGGCATGCTCATGGCCCTCGTCACCCCCTTCCCGCCCGCCGCCGGCCCCCCCGGGCCCTCCCGCGGCCCCGCCGGCGCCAGGGCGGCCGCTGCCTGGATCACCCGCAGCCAGGAGCTCATCTCCGCCTGCGGGGAGGGCGGCACCGGCCTCAGCGGGCGGGAGAGCGCGGGCGAGGGTGGGCGAGGGCGTGAGAAGGCGGGCGAGGGCGTGAGAAGGTGGGCGAGGGCGTGAGAAGGTGGCGAGGGCGGGTGAGGGTGTGCAAGGGCATGAGAAGGTGGGCGAGGGCGTGCAGGGGTATGAGAAGGTGGGAGAGGGCGTGAGGTGTGCGAGGGGCGTGAGAAGGCGTGCGAGGGCGGGCAAGGGTGTGTGAGGGCGTGAGAAGGTGAGCAAGGGTGTGCAGGGGTATGAGAAGGTGTGCGAGGGCGTGAGAAGGCGTGCGAGGGCGGGCGAGGGTGTGTGAGGGCGTGAGAAGGTGAGCAAGGGTGTGCAGGGGTATGAGAAGGTGTGCAAGGGCGTGAGAAGGTGTGCGAGGGCGTGAGAAGGCGTGTGAGGGCGGGCGAGGGTGTGTGAGGGCGTGAGAAGGCGGGTGAGGGCGTGAGAAGGTGTGCGAGGGCGTGAGAAGTGGGTGAGGGCGTGAGAAGGTGTGCGAGGGCGGGCAAGGGTGTGTGAGGGCGTGAGAAGGCGGGCGAGGGCGTGAGAAGGTGTGTGAGGGCGTGAGAAGGCGGCGAGGGCGTGAGAAGGTGTGCGAGGGCGTGAGAAGTGGGTGAGGGCGTGAGAAGGTGTGCAAGGGCGTGAGAAGGTGTGCGAGGGCGAGAGAAGGCGGCGAGGGCATGAGAAGGTGGGCGAGGGCGTGAGAAGGCGTGCGAGGGTGTGAGAAGGCGTGCGAGGGCGTGTGAGGGCGTGAGCAGGCAGGTGAGAGTGTGAGAAGGTGTGCGAGGGTGTGCGAGGGCATGAGAAGGCGTGCGAGGGTGTGAGAAGGTGTGCGAGGGCGTGAGAAGGTGGCGAGGGCGTGAGAAGGTGTGCGAGGGCGTGAGAAGTGGGTGAGGGCGTGAGAAGGTGTGCAAGGGCGTGAGAAGGTGTGCGAGGGCGTGAGAAGGCGGGCGAGGGCGTGAGAAGGTGTGCGAGGGCGAGAGAAGGCGGGCAAGGGTGTGAGAAGGCGTGCGAGGGCATGAGAAGGCGTGCGAGGGCGTGAGAAGGCGTGCGAGGGCGTGGTGAGGGCGTGAGCAGGCAGGTGAGAGTGTGAGAAGGCGTGCGAGGGCATGCGAGGGCATGAGAAGGCGTGCGAGGGTGTGAGAAGGTGTGCGAGGGCGTGAGCAGGCAGGCGAGAGTGTGAGAAGGTGTGCGAGGGCGTGCGAGGGCGTGCGAGGGCGTGCGAGGGCGTGCGAGGGCATGAGAAGGCATGCAAGGGTGTGAAGGCGTGCGAGGGCGTGCAAGGGCATGAGAAGGCGTGTGAGGGCGTGAGAAGGCGTGCGAGGGCGTGCAAGGGTGTGAGAAGGTGGGCGAGGGCGTGTGAGGGCGTGCTGCATGGCCACATGGCACACATGGGGTGTTTGCACGGCTGTTACACGCATGGCTGCACATGTAAGGGTGTGTATCCCTGGCTGCCCACGCGTGTCTGCACGTGCACTCCTGTTCCCACGCCTCCCCACGCGTGTCTGCACACGCACTGGGTTCCCATGCCTGCCCATGCGTGTCTGCACATGCACTGGTGCTTCCCATGCCTCCCCACATGTGTCTGCGCGTGCACTGGTGTTCCCACACCTCCCCATGCGTGTCTGCGTGTACACTGGTGCCCCCACGCCTCCCCACACATGACTGCGTGTACACTGGTGCCCCCACGCCTCCCCACACATGACTGCGTGTACACTGGTGCCCCCACGCCTGCCCACGCGTGTCTGCATGTGCACTGGTGCCCCCACGCCTCCCCACGCATGTCTGTGTGTGCACTGGTGCCCCCACGCCTCCCCACGTGTCTGCACACGCACTGGTGCCCCCACGCCTCCCCACGCGTGTCTGTGTGTACACTGGTGCTCCCACACCTCCCCACGTGTCTGCACACGCACTGGTGCCCCCACACCTCCCCACATGTGTCTGCGTGTACACTGGTGCTCCCACACCTCTCCACGCGTGTCTGCGTGTACACTGGTGCCCCCACACCTCCCCATGCGTGTCTGTGTGTGCACTCCTGTTCCCACGCCTCCCCACATGTGTCTGCACATGCACTGGTGCTCCCATGCCTCCCCACGCATGTCTGCACATGCAGTGGCGCTCCCACACCCACCCACGCGGTGTCTGTGTGTGCACTCCTGTTCCCACGCCTGCCCACGCGTGTCTGCATGTGCACTGGTGCCCCCCACGCCTCCCCACGTGTGTCTGTGTGTACACTGGTGCCCCCACGCCTCCCACGCGTGTCTGCGTGTACACTGGTGCCCCCACACCTCCCCATGCGTGTCTGTGTGTGCACTCCTGTTCCCACGCCTCCCCACATGTGTCTGCACATGCACTGGTGCTCCCATGCCTCCCCACGCATGTCTGCACATGCAGTGGCGCGCCCACACCCACCCACGCGTGTCTGTGTGTGCACTCCTGTCCCACGCCTCTCCACGTGTGTCTGCGTGTACACTGGTGCCCCCACGCCTCCCCACGCGTGTCTGCGTGTACACTGGTGCCCCCACACCTCCCATGCGTGTCTGTGTGTGCACTCCTGTTCCCACGCCTGCCCACGTGTGTCTGCACACGCACTGGTGCTCCCACACCTCCCCACGTGTCTGCGTGTACACTGGTGCTCCCATGCCTCTCCATGCGTGTCTGCGTGTACACTGGTGCTCCCATGCCTCTCCACGCGTGTCTGCGTGTACACTGGTGCCCCCACACCTCCCCATGCGTGTCTGTGTGTGCACTCCTGTTCCCACGCCTGCCCACGCGTGTCTGCACACGCACTGGTGCTCCCACACCTCCCCACGTGTCTGCGTGTACACTGGTGCTCCCATGCCTCTCCATGTGTGTCTGCGTGTACACTGGTGCTCCCATGCCTCTCCACGCGTGTCTGCGTGTACACTGGTGCCCCCACACCTCCCATGCGTGTCTGTGTGTGCACTCCTGTTCCCACGCCTGCCCACGCGTGTCTGCACACGCACTGGTGCTCCCACACCTCCCCACGTGTCTGCGTGTACACTGGTGCTCCCATGCCTCTCCATGTGTGTCTGCGTGTACACTGGTGCTCCCATGCCTCTCCACGCGTGTCTGCGTGTACACTGGTGCCCCCACACCTCCCCATGCGTTGTCTGTGTGTGCACTCCTGTTCCCACGCCTGCCCACGTGTGTCTGTATGTGCACTGGTGCCCCCACGCCTCCCCACGTGTGTCTGTGTGTACACTGGTGCCCCCACGCGTGTCTGCATGTGCACGCGTGTCTCGCAGCCGTCCCGGCGCAGCCCCTCACCTCGTCCTTGGCCTGGAAGAGATACTCCTTGCCGTCACTCAGCCTGGGGGGGGGGGAGAACAGGACAGAGGGTTCAGGGCTGAGCCCCCGCACACGCGTGTGCCCCGCGTGTCCCCGCCAGGGCATCCCTACCCCAGCTTGAAGACGTGCTTGCGCTTCTTGTAGTGGAGGGCGGGGTGGCAGCGGGCGCCGCGCAGGCTGGCGGGGGGCTCGCCGGGTAGGCCGCCCCGGCCCCCGCGCTCTTGGCGTCCTTGTAGAAGCCCAGGCTGGCGCCCCGCAGCACGCAGTACACGCTCTGCCACGACCTGGGGGGCACGCCGCGTCACGGGGGGCACGTGGGGCGGGATGGGGGGACACGGGGCTGCTGGGGGGGACGTGGGGCGGGATGGGGGGACGGGGGGCGTAATGGGGGGACACGGGGCTGCTGGGGGGCACGCTGCATCACGGGGGAGCACGCCGCGTCCCGGGGGGGGGACGTGGGGCGGGATGGGGGGACACGGGGCGTAATGGGGGGGACACGGAGCTGCTGGGGGGACGTGGGGCGGGATGGGGGGACGGGGGGCGTAATGGGGGGACACGGGGCTGCTGGGGGGCACGCTGCATCACGGGGGAGCATGCCGCGTCCTGGGGGGGGACGTGGGGCGGGATGGGGGGACACGGGGCGTAATGGGGGGGACGTGGGGCGGGATGGGGGGACGGGGGGCGTAATGGGGGGACACGGGGCTGCTGGGGGGCACGCTGCATCACGGGGGAGCACGCCGCGTCCCGGGGGGGGGGACGTGGGGCGGGATGGGGGGACACGGGGCGTAATGGGGGGGACGTGGGGCGGGATGGGGGGACACGGGGCGTAATGGGGGGACACGGAGCTGCTGGGGGGGACGTGGGCGGGATGGGGGGACGGGGGGCGTAATGGGGGGACACGGGGCTGCTGGGGGGCATGCCGCGTCACGGAGGGGGACGTGGGGCGGGATGGGGGGACGGGGGGTGTAATGGGGGGACACGGAGCTGCTGGGGGGGGACATGGGGTGTAAGGGGGGGACACGGAGCTGCTGGGGGGGACGTGGGGTGGGATGGGGGGACACGGGGCGTAATGGGGGGGACACGGAGCTGCTGGGGGGGACGGGGGGCGTAATGGGGGACACGGGGCTGCTGGGGGGCATGCCGCGTCACGGAGGGGGAAGTGGGGTGGGATGGGGGGACGGGGGGTGTAATGGGGGGACACGGAGCTGCTGGGGGGGGGACATGGGGTGTAAGGGGGGGACACGGAGCTGCTGGGGGGCACGCAGTGTCACGGGGGGACGTGGGGCGGGATGGGGGGACATGGAGCTGCTGGGGGGGACGTGGGGTGTAAGGGGGGGACACGGAGCTGCTGGGGGGGACACAGAGCTGCTGGGGGGGACACGGGTCTGCTGGGGGGGATGTGGGGCATATGGGGGGGACACGGGGCATAATGGGGGGGACATGGAGCTGCTGGGGGGGACATGGGGCGTAAGGGGGGGGACACGGGACTGCTGGGGGGGCACAGGGCGTAAGGGGGGACACGGGGCTGCTGGGGGGGGACACAGGGCATAAGGGGGGGCACGCGGCATCACAGGGGGACATGGGGCGTAAGGGGGGGTATGTGGGGCGGGATGGGGGGGACACAGGGCTGCTGGGGGGACACGGAGCTGCTGGGGGGGGACATGGGGTGTAGGGGGGGACACAGGGTGTAAGGGGGGGACACGGAGCTGCTGGGGGGGACATGGGGTGTAGGGGGGGACACGGGGTGTAAGGGGGGGACACGGAGCTGCTGGGGGGGACATGGGGTGTAGGGGGGGACACGGGGTGTAAGGGGGGGACCGGAGCTGCTGGGGGGGACATGGGGTGTAGGGGGGGACACGGGGTGTAAGGGGGGGACACGGAGCTGCTGGGGGGGGACATGGGGTGTAGGGGGGGACACGGGTGTAAGGGGGGGACACGGAGCTGCTGGGGGGGACATGGGGTGTAGGGGGGGACACGGGGTGTAAGGGGGGGACCACGGAGCTGCTGGGGGGGACATGGGGTGTAGGGGGGGACACGGGGTGTAAGGGGGGGGACACGGAGCTGCTGGGGGGGACATGGGGTGTAGGGGGGACACGGGGTGTAAGGGGGGGACACGGAGCTGCTGGGGGGGGGACATGGGGTGTAGGGGGGGACACGGGGTGTAAGGGGGGGACACGGAGCTGCTGGGGGGGACACGGGGCAGAAGGGGGGGCACGGGGCGTAAGGGGGGGACACGGCACCACGGGGGGGACAGAGCCTGGGGGGGGCACAGCTCGGGGGGGGGCCATGGCACCATGGGGGGCCCAGACCCGGGGGGGGGGGGGGGGGGGCGGGCCGTGCCCATGTAAGGGAGGGGCGTGGCCAAAGGAGGGTGTGGCCAAGGGGGCGTGGCCATGGGAGTGTGGCCAAGGGGGCGTGGCCTGGGAAGGGGTGTGTCCCTGTGGGGCGGGGTCAGGGTGGTGGCGCACGTGGCCACACGCAGGGGGTGTGGCCTGTGTGGGTGTGCCCGAGGGGGTGTGGCCTGATGGGGTGTGGCCCGATTGGGGTGTGTCCGAGAGGGGTGTGGCCTGTGTGGGTGTGTCAGAGGGGTGTGGCCCGTGTGGGCGTTGTCCAGGGTGTGTGTGGCCTGATTGGGTGTGTCCGAGAGGGGTGTGGCCTGTGAGGGCGTGTCCAGGGGGGTGTGGCCTGATTGGGTGTGGCCTGATTGGTTGTGTCCAAGACGGGTGTGTCCTGTGTGGGCGTGTCCCGTGTGGGGGTGTGTTCAAGAGGGGTGTGGCCTGTGTAGGCGTGTCCAAGAGGGTGTGGCTTCTGTGGGCGTGTCCGAGGGGGTGTGGCCTGGGTGGGTGTGTCCGGCGGGGGGCGTGGCCTGTGTGGGTGTGTCCAGGGGGTGTGGCTGTGTGGGCGTGGCCGGGGTGTCAGAGGGGGTGTGGCCTGTGTGGGTGTGTCCGGGGGGGGTGTGAACTGTGTGGGTGTGTCTGGGGGGGTGGCTGTGTGGGCGTGTCCAGGGGGGTGTGGCTGTGTGGGCGTGCCCAGGGGTGTCTGAGGGGGTGTGGCCTGCGTGGGCGTGTCCGGGGGGGCGTGGCCTCACCTGTTGGGAGCCTTCTTGCCCTGGGCCTCCATCTCGTGCTTGCGGCAGAGCCCACCCTCCAGGCTCTCGGGGGGCGGGGGGGCGCGGGGCGGCAGCGTGGCCGCAGGGCTAGGTCGGGGGCGCGACCCGGCCGCACCCCCCCGGCCGCCCCGGGGAGACCCCCCGGGCTGGGACCCCGCTCCCGCGCCCCATTGCTCAGCCCGGCCCCGCCGGCACCTGTGGGGGGGGACACAGGGGGGTGTGGGTCCCCTCCGGGGCGGTGGGGGGGCACACAGAGGCGGCCGGGGGTCTGTCCCCCGCCCCGGCACGGGGGTCCTGGCATTTTGGGGGGGGGGGGGGGGGGGGTTACCTGGGGCGCGGCGCTGTCGGGGCCGATCCCGTTGACGGCCGGCGGCTCCGGCTGGTGGCTCGGCAGGGCCGGGGCCCTGGGGGGGGCACGGGGGTGGGCGAGGGCTGGGGACCCCCCCATCACCCCGGGACCCTCCCGGCGCCCTCCCCCCGTGGCCCCTCTTTCCCCAGGCCCCCCACGTCCCCTCCGTCCCCTCAGCACTTGCACGTGTCTCCTCTGCCCCCCAAGGTCCCCTCTGCCCCCCAAGTCCCCTCTGCCCCCCACATCTCCTCTGCCCCCCCCGTGTCTCCTGTGCCCCCCGCATCTCCTCTGCCCCCCAAGTCTCCTCTGCCCCCCAAGTCTCCTGTGTCTCCCTGTGTCTCCTGTGCCCCCCAAGTCCCCTCTGCCCCCCAAGTCTCCTGTGTCTCCCCCCGCATCTCCTGTGTCCCCCCGTGTCCCCTCTGTCCCCCAAGTCTCCTGTGCCCCCCCCGTGTCTCCTGTGCCCCCCCCGTGTCTCCTGTGCCCCCCCGTGTCTCCTGTGCCCCCCTCATGTCTCCTGTGCCCCCCCGCATCTCCTCTGCCCCCCCACATCTCCTGTGCCCCCCACGTCTCCTGTGCCCCCCCACCTCTCCTGTGCCCCCCCCGCATCTCCTGTGCCCCCCCCGCATCTCCTGTGCCCCCCCGCGTCTCCTGTGCCCCCCACATCTCCTGTGCCCCCTGCGTCTCCTGTGCCCCCCCTGCATCTCCTGTGCCCCCCCCACATCTCCTGTGCCCCCCATGTCTCCTGTGACCCCTCATGTCTCCTGTGACCCCTCATGTCTCCTGTGCCCCCCGCATCTCCTGTTCCCCCCATGTCTCCTCTGCCCCCCCGCGTCTCCCGTGCCCCCCTCATGTCTCCTGTGCCCCCCCGCATCTCCTGTGCCCCCCATGTCTCCTGTGCCCCCCTCATGTCTCCTGTGCCCCCCCGCATCTCCTGTGCCCCCAAAGTCTCCTGTGCCCCCCATGTCTCCTGTGCCCCCCAAGTCTCCTGTGCCCCCTTCATGTCTCCTGTGCCCCCCCATCTCCTGTGCCCCCCCTTCCCTCCAAGCCCCCAATACCCCCCCGACCCCCCCCCAATTCCCACATCCCCCCCCCCAGGACCCCCATAGCCCCCCTTACCCCCGCTCCCCAATGTACCCAGGGTCTCCTGCCAGCACCCCCTACCCCCCATATCCCCCCCCATGGCCCCCACCCTCCCAAGCCCCCCCAGACCCCCATGTTCCCCCCCCCCAACCCCTCTGGACCTGAATGTTCCCCCCAACCCTCCCAGACCCCAACGTCCCCAACATGGGGGACCCCCGCGTCCCCCCAACCCGTGCCCCGTCCCTCACCGCTGCGGCTCCTCGGTCCCCACCCCATTCGGGGCGTTGGGGGGCACTGACGTGGGGGCCCCCCCGGCCTCAGGCTGCGCCGGGGGGGGCGTGGGCAGCCTCCTCTTCCTCGCCTCCTCCTCCTCACGCCGCCGCCGCTCCTTCTCCTCCAGCTGCAAGGGTTGGGGGGGACGGACACGGAGGGGGGGTCAGCGCCTGCACCGAGCGCGCCGGGGCTCAGCCGGCGGCGGCGTGCCCCCCCCCACCGCCACGTCCCCCTCCTCACCGTGGTGAGGCGTTCCAGGGCGGCGAAGCGATCTTCCCAGGCGGCGGCCGCTTTTTGGAAGCCCTGATGGCGTTTGATGAGGTTCTCCACTTCGGCCACGCTGCTCCCCAGCTCGGCCGAGCGGACCAAGGGCTCCTGGCTGGAAAGCCAGGCCTCCGCCATGCTGGCGTCCCGCCCGAACATCAGCACCTCCAGCACTGCGGGGAGACGGCGGACGCGTGGGCACGGAGCGGGCCCGGGCGGACGGACGCACACGGCGCGGACCCGCGTGTCCGGACAGGTGCGGCATGGACCCAGGTGTCCGGACAGATGCGACATGGATCCGGGTGTCCGGACAGATGCAACATGGACCCAGGCATCCGGATGGACACCATGTGGACCCAGGCATCCAGATGGACATGGCATGGACCCAGGTATCCGGATGGACACCGCGTGGACCCAGGCATCCGGATGGACACCGCGTGGACCCAGGCATCCGGATGGATACCGCGTGGACCCAGGCATCCGGACAGATGCGACATGGACCCAGGTGTCCGGATGGACACAGAGTGGACCCAGGCATCCAGATGGACACGGCATGGACCCAGGCATCCAGACAGATGCGACATGGATCCGGGTGTCCGGATGGACACGGCATGGACCCAGGCATCCGGATGGACACAGCATGGACCCAGGTATCCGGACAGATGCGACATGGATCCGGGTGTCCAGATGGACACGGCATGGACCCAGGCATCCGGACAGATGCGACACGGATCCAGGTGTCCAGATGGACACCGTGTGGACCCAGGCATCCGGACAGATGTGGCATGGACCCAAGCGTCCGGATGGATGCGGCATGGACCCAGGCATCCGGATGGACACGGCATGGACCCAGGCATCCGGACAGATGCGGCATGGACCCAGGTGTCCGGATGGACGCGGCATGGACCCAGGTGTCCGGATGGACACGGCATGGACCCAGGCATCCGGACAGACATAGTGTGGATCCAGGCATCCGGACAGACGTGGCGTGGACCCGGGTGGCCGGGTGGGCACGGAGTGGACCCAGGCATCCCGATGGACGTGGTGTGGGCCCAGGTGTCCAGCTGGACACGGCATGGACCCAGGCATCCGGATGGACATGGTATGGACCCAGGTGTCCGGACGGACATGGCGTGGATCCATGCGTCCGGAAGGACACAACATGAACCTAGGCGTCCGGACAGATATGGCATGGATCCAGGTGTCCAGATGGACACAGCATGGACCCAGGCGTCTGGACAGACACGGTGTGGACCCAGGCATCCGGACGGACACCGCTTGGACCCAGGCATCCAGACAGATAAGGCATGGATCCAGGTGTCCGGACAGACACGACATGGACCCAGGTGTCCGGATGGACACAGCGTGGACCCAGGCATCCGGACAGATGCGGCATGGACCCAGGCGTCTGGACAGACGCGACATGGACCCAGGTGTCCGGACAGATACGGCATACATCCAGGTGTCCGGATGGACACGGCGTGGATCCAGGCATCCAGACGGACGTGGCATGGACCCAGGCGTCCGGACAGATGCAGCATGGATCCAGGCATCCAGATGGACGCAGCATGGACCCAGGCATCCAGACGGACACTGCATGGACCCAGATGCCCAGATGGACATGGCATGGACCCAGGCGTCCGGACAGACACCGCGTGGACCCAGGTGTCCGGATGGACACAGCATGGATCCAGGCATCTGGACAGACACCATGTGGACCCAGGCATCCAGATGGACACGGCACGGACCCAGGCATCCGGACAGACACAGCGTGGACCCAGGCATCCGGACATGGACCCCGGTGTCCGGACGGACACAGTGTGGACCCAGGCATCCGGATGGATGTGGCATGGACCCAGGCATCCGGATGAACACGGCATGGACCCAGGCATCCGGATGGATGTGGCACAGACCCAGGTGTCTGGACGGACACGGCGTGGATCCAGGTATCCGGACAGACATAGCATGGACCCAGGTGTCTGGACAGACACCGCGTGGACACCGCGTGGACGCAGGCATCCGGACAGATGCGACATGGACCCAGGTGTCCGGATGGACACCGCGTGGACCCAGGCGTCCAGATGGACCCGGCCCCCCCCAGCCCACCCAGGGATCCCCCCGACACCGCGCTTACCGATCTGCAGCCAGTCCATCTTCTCCTTCCAGCGATCGCCGATGTCCCGGCGGCGTTCCTGCAGCTGCGAGAGCTTCTCCGAGATCTGGGGGTGCAGGGGGTGAGTGCGCGGAACGGCCCGGGGGTGTGGGGATGGGAGATGGGGATGGGGATGGGGAGAACATGGGGATGGGGACACAGGGATGGGGACAGGGAGAACATGGGGATGGGGATGGGATACAGGGGTGGGGACAGGGAGATGGGATGGGGACACAGGGATGGGGACTGAGATATGGGGATGGGGACACAGGGGTGGAGACAAAGATATGGGGATGGGGACACAGGGATGGGGACACGGATGGGATGCAGGGATGGCGACAGACATGGGGATGGGGACTGAGATACGGGGATGGGGACAGGGATAGAGGGATGGGGATATGGGGATGGGGACACAGCGATACAGGAATGGGGATGGACATGGGGACATGGGGATGGGGACACAGGGATGGGACATGAGGATGGGATACAGGGATGGGGATGGGGACACAGGGATGGGGACACAGGGATAGGGAATGAGATATGGGGATGGGGACAGGGATAGAGGGATAGGGATGGACATGGGGACATGGGGATGGGGACACGGGTAGAGACAGATATGGGGACAGGGGTGGGGACACAGAGATGGGGACAGAGACATGGAGACAGGGATGGGGGGACAGAGATGGGGATGCAGGGACAGGGACACAGGGACACGGAGATGTGGATAGGGACACCGGGGTGACAACAGGGATGGGGACACAAGCATGGGGACAGAGGTACGGAGATGTGGATGGGGACAGGAGGACAGGGACGGGGACATGGGGATGGGGACACGGGGATGGGGACACGGGGATGGGGACAGGGACGTGGAGATGGGACGGGGACACGGAGATGGGGACACGGGGATGGGGACAGGGATACAGGGATGGGGACAAGGACAGGGACATGGGGATGGGGACGCAGGGATGGGGACAGGGACATGGAGATGAGACGGGGAGATGGGGACGCGGAGATGGGGACACAGGGATGGGGACAGGGATACAGGGATGGGGACAGACATGGGGACACGGGGATGGGGACACAGGGATGGGGACAGGGATACAGGGATGGGGACAGACATGGGGACACGGGGATGGGGACAGGGATACAGGGATGGGGACAGACATGGGGACATGGGGATGGGGACACAGGGATGGGGACAGGGACATGGAGATGAGACAGGGAGATGGGGACGTGGAGATGGGGACACAGGGATGGGGACAGGGATACAGGGATGGGGACAGACATGGGGACACGGGGATGGGGACACAGGGATGGGGACAGGGATACAGGGATGGGGACAGACATGGGGATACGGGGATGGGGACACAGGGATACAGGGATGGGGACAGACATGGGGACATGGGGATGGGGACACAGGGATGGGGACAGGGATACAGGGATGGGGACAGACATGGGGATACGGGGATGGGGACAGGGATACAGGGATGGGGACAGACATGGGGACATGGGGATGGGGACACAGGGATGGGGACAGGGATACAGGGATGGGGACAGACATGGGGATACGGGGATGGGGACACAGGGATACAGGGATGGGGACAGACATGGGGACATGGGGATGGGGACACAGGGATGGGGACAGGGATACAGGGATGGGGACAGACATGGGGACACGGGGATGGGGACAGGGATACAGGGATGGGGACAGACATGGGGACACGGGGATGGGGACACAGGGATACAGGGATGGGGACAGACATGGGGACATGGGGATGGGGACACAGGGATGGGGACAGGGATACAGGGATGGGGACAGACATGGGGACACGGGGATGGGGACACAGGGACGGGGACAGAGATGTGGGGACAGGGACATGGAGATGGGGATGCAGAGCTGGGGACACGGGGATGGGGACACAGGGATGGGGACAGGGATACAGGGATGGGGACAGACATGGGAACATGGGGATGGGGACAAAACGGGGACACGGTGGGGACACGGTGGGGACATGGGGAGAGCCGCACCTTGTCGGCAGCGTAGTGGCCCTTGTCGAGCAGCGCGGTGCCCATGGCCACGCAGGCGTCGAAGCTGTCGGCCCGCGCCTCCACCTCCGCCTTGATGCTCTGATGATTCTTGATCACCAGGTCGGCCGAGGACACGTCCCTGCGCCGGGGACGGGGACACGGTCAGCGTCCCCGCGGTGCCGCCGCCGGCCCGGCACGCCTCACCCCGCCGCCGCCGCGGATCCCAGCTCACCGCGGGCGCTCCTGGCCCTCGATCTGCAGGCGGACGCCGTCCATCCAGAGCAGCAGGTCCCGCACCGCCCGCAGGAAGCGGAATTTGTCGACGGTGTCGAGGAGCAGCCGGCGCCGGCCCTGGCTGCTGCCGCACAGCTCGGCCCAGGCCTCGCTCACCGCCTGCTCGTGCCGGCGGATGTCGGCCGCCTTCTCCCCGGCGTACGCCTTCTCCAGCCGCGCCGCGTCCTCCTGCACTTGGCGCACCTGCGGGCACGCAGGAGGTGAGGCTGCGCCGTGCCGCGCTGCGTCGTGCCGTGCTGCGCCGTATGGTGCCGTGCCGTGCCACGCCGGGCCGTACTGAGCCACACCGCGTGGTGCTGTGCTGCACCGTGCCGTGCCGCACAGGGCTGCACCGTGCCGGGCTGCACCGTGCCGTGCCGCACAGGGCTGCACCGTGCTATGTTGCACCATGCTGTGCCGTGCAGAGCTGCACCGTGCCGTGCCACACAGGGCTGCACCGTGCTGGGCTGCACCATGCTGTGCCGCACAGGGCTGCACCATGCCGGGCTGCACCGTGCCATGCCACACAGGGCTACAGTGTGCCATGCTGCAGCGTGCCGTGCCATGCAGAGCTGCAGCGTGCCGGGCTGCACCATGCCATGCCACACAGGGCTACAGTGTGCCATGCTGCACCGTGCCGTGCCATGCAGAGCTGCAGCATGCCGTGCTGCACCGTGCCGTGCCACTCAGGGCTGCAGCGTGCTGTGCTGCAGCGTGCCGTGCCACGCAGGGCTGCACCATGCCGTGCTGCAGTGTGCCGTGCCATGCAGAGCTGCAGCGTGCCGTGCTGCACCGTGCCGTGCCACACAGAGCTGTGCCGCGCTGTGCTATGCCACGCAGAGCTGCACCGTGCCATGCCGCACCATGCTGTGGTGCACAGGGCTGCACCGTGCCGGGCTGCACCTCGCCGTGCCACGCAGGGCTGCGCCGTGCCGTTCCACACTGCGCCACGCTGTGCCGCACCACACCATGCTGCTGTGCTATGCAGGGCTGTGCTGTACCGGGCTGCACTGTGCTGTGCCACGTGCCATGCTGTGCCATGCTGCACCATGTAGGGCTGCACTGTGCCATGCTGCACCGTGCCGTGCCACGCAGGGCTGCATCATGCTGTGCTGCAGCGTGCTGTGCCATGCAGAGCTGCACCGTGTCGTGCTGCACTGCACCGTGCCACGGAGAGCTGCACCGTGCCATGCCATGCAGGGCTGCACCATGCTGTGGTGCATCATGCCGTGCCATGCAGGGCTGCACCGTGCTGTGCTGCACGGTGCCATGCTGTGCTGCACTGCGCCATGTCACACTGTGCCACGCTGCACCTCACTATGCCGCGCAGGGCTGCGCCGGGCCGTTCCACACCGCGCCACACTGTGCTGCACCACACCATGCTGCCGTGCTATGCAGGGCTGTGCTGTACTGGGCTACACCATGCTGTGCCACGTGCCATGCTGTGCCATGCTGCACCATGCAGGGCTGCACTGTGCCATGCTGCACCGTGCCATGCTGCACCGTGCTGTGCCACTCAGGGCTGCACCGTGCTGTGCTGCCCTGTGCTGTGCCATGCAGAGCGGTACTGTGCCATGCTGCACTGTGCCGTGCCACTCAGGGCTGCACCGTGCCATGCTGCACCGTGCTGTGCCACGCAGAGCTGTGCCGCGCTGTGCTATGCCATGCAGAGCTGCACCGTGCCATGCCGCACCATGCTGTGGTGCACAGGGCTGCACCGTGCCGGGCTGCACCTCGCCGTGCCACGCAGGGCTGCGCCGTGCCGTGCCACACCGCGCCACGCTGTGCCGCACCACACCATGCTGCTGTGCTATGCAGGGTTGTGCTGTACCGGGCTGCACCGTGCTGTGCCATGTGCCATGATGCACCGTGCTGTGCCACGCAGGGCTGCACTGTGCCATGCTGCACCGTGCCGTGCCACGCAGGGCTGCATCATGCTGTGCTGCCCTGTGCCGTGCCATGCAGAGCTGCACCGTGTCATGCTGCACTGTGCCGTGCCACATAGGGCTGCACCGTACCATGCCATGCAGAGCTGCACTGTGCTGTGCTGCACTGCGCCGTGCCACGCAGGGCCGCACCGTACCATGCCATGCAGGGCTGCATCATGCTGTGGTGCATCATGCCGTGCCACGCAGGGCTGCACCGTGCTGTGCTGCAGCGTGCCGTGCTGTGCTGCACTGTGCCATGTCACACTGTGCCACGCTGCACCTCGCTGTGCCACGCAGGGCTGCACCATCCCGTGCTGTACCGTGCCATGTTGCACCGTGCCGTGCCATGCAGAGCTGCACCATGCCGTGCTGCACCGTGCCGTGTTGCACCGTGCCGTGCCACGCAGGGCTGCACCGGGCCGTGCCACGCAGGGCTGCACTGTGCCGTGCTGCCCTGTGCTGTGCCACGCAGAGCTGCAGCATGCCGTGCTGCAGCGTGCCGTGCTGCACTGCGCCATGTCGCACTGTGCCATGCTGCACCGTGCCGTGCCACACAGGGCTGCACCGTGCCGTGCTGCACTGTGCTGTGCCATGCAGAGCTGCACCATGCCGTGCTGCACCGTGCCGTGCTGCACCGTGCCATGCTGCTTCCTGCCGTGCCGTTTCACGCCACGCCACACCGTGCCATCCCGTACTGTACCGCGCCGCCGTCCCCCCCGCCACGCCGCGCCGTTCCCGGTGCCGCGCCGGCTCACCTGGGCGCTCAGGGCCTGGATGTCATGCTCGTAGGCGGTGTGCATGCGCTGCATGGCCTCGGCCGTGTTCAGGTCGCGGCCCACCTCGTCCGGCAGCTGCTTCTGCTTGTGCTGCACCTGGCCCAGGGTCTCGCGGGCGTCGTGGTAGAAGCGGTGCAGCTCGTAGGAAGCCGCCAGCATCTGCGACCGCGTGTCGATCAGCTCCAGCAGATCGGCCCAGGCCTCGTTCAAGCCGTCCTTCCACTCGGCCACCGTGGCGTTCTCCGAGTGCCCCGCCGCGATCAGCGCGTCCGCCAGCCCATTGACGCCGTCCACCCGCTCCTGCCCGATGCTGCTGGTGTCCCGCGAGAATTCCCTGAACTTGTCCCGCAGCATCTGCGGGGGGAAAGCGGACCAGCCGTGTCGGGGATGGCGAGGAGGGGACGTGGGGACGCCCCGGCGCCCTCCCGCCCCGTCCCCGCACCGTGACGTGCTCGTAGTCCTGGCCCAGCTCGTGGGAAGCGGCCACCACCTCCCGCTCCGAGATCCACTGCTCCAGGTCGTCCACGTCGCGTTTGAGCTGGCAAAGCCGCTGGTGCTCCTGCAGCACGGCCCGGCGCTCCTCGGCCAGGTCCTTCAGGCTGGCGTAGAGCTTGTCCACCTGGCCCTGGCGCAGCGTCAGCCGCTCGCTGCGGGCACGGCGGCCGTCAGCTCCGGCGGCACCGGGCACCCGCTGCCGGGGGACGATGTGGGCGGGCGGGGGAGGTGGTGGGGGATGCAGGGTCCTCATGGGGTGACGGACGTGGGGACGGGAGATGGCAGTGGGGGACACAGGGTCCTCGTGGGGTGACGGACGTGGGGACGGGAGATGGCGGTGGGGACACAGGGTCCTCGTGGGATGATGGACATGGGGATGGGAGATGGCGGTGGGGACACAGGGTCCTCGTGGGATGATGGACATGGGGTGGGAGATGGCGGTGGGGACACAGGGTCCTTGTGGGGTGACGGACGTGGGGACGGGAGATGGTGGTGGGGGACACAGGGTCCTCGTGGGATGATGGATGTGGGGACAGGAGATGGCAGTGGGGACACAGGGTCCTCGTGGGATGATGGACATGGGGTGGGAGATGGTGGTGGGGACACAGGGTCCTCGTGGGGTGACAGATGTGGGGATGGGAGCTGGCAGTGAGGGACACACAGTCCTTGTGGGACAATGGACATGGGGATGGGAGATGGTGGTGGGGCACACGTGGTCCTCGTGGGGTGATGGACATGGGGACAGGAGATGGCAGTGGGGACACAGGGTCCTCGTGGAATGCACGTGTGGTGGCAGATGGCAGCAGGGGTCATGGTCCTCATGGGATGATGGACGTCGGGTGGGAGATGGCGGTGGGGACACAGGGTCCTCTTGGGTGACGGACGTGGGGATGGGAGATGGTGGTGGGGACACAGGGTCCTCGTGGGATGATGGATGTGGGGACAGGAGATGGCGGTGGGGACACAGGGTCCTCGTGGGATGATGGACATGGGGTGGGAGATGGCGGTGGGGACACAGGGTCCTCGTGGGGTGACAGACGTGGGGACGGGAGATGGCGGTGGGGACACAGGGTCCTCGTGGGATGATGGACGTGGGGACAGGAGATGGCGGTGGGGACACAGGGTCCTCGTGGGGTGACAGACGTGGGGACGGGAGATGGCGGTGGGGACACAGGGTCCTCGTGGGGTGACGGACGTGGGGACGGGAGATGGCGTTGGGGACACAGGGTCCTCGTGGGATGATGGATGTGGGGACAGGAGATGGCGGTGGGGACACAGGGTCCTCGTGGGATGGTGGACGTGGGGACGGGAGATGGCGGTGGGGACACAGGGTCCTCGTGGGATGGTGGACGTGGGGACGGGAGATGGCGGTGGGGACACAGGGTCCTCGTGGGATGGTGGACGTGGGGACGGGAGATGGCGGTGGGGACACAGGGTCCTCGTGGGATGGTGGACGTGGGGACGGGAGATGGCGGTGGGGACACAGGGTCCTCGTGGGATGGTGGACGTGGGGACGGGAGATGGCGGTGGGGACACAGGGTCCTGGTGGGGTGACGGACGTGGGGACGGGAGATGGCGGTGGGGACACAGGGTCCTCGTGGGGTGACGGACGTGGGGATGGGAGATGGCGGTGGGGACACAGGGTCCTCGTGGGATGGTGGACGTGGGGACGGGAGATGGCGGTGGGGACACAGGGTCCTCGTGGGGTGACAGACGTGGGGACGGGAGATGGCGGTGGGGACACAGGGTCCTCGTGGGGTGACGGACGTGGGGACGGGAGATGGCGTTGGGGACACAGGGTCCTCGTGGGGTGACGGACGTGGGGACGGGAGATGGCAGTGGGGGACACAGGGTCCTCGTGGGGTGATGGACATGGGGTGGGAGATGGCTGTGGGGACACAGGGTCCTCGTGGGATGGTGGACGTGGGGTGGGAGATGGCGGTGGGGACACAGGGTCCTCGTGGGGTGACGGACGTGGGGACGGGAGATGGCGGTGGGGACACAGGGTCCTCGTGGGGTGACGGACGTGGGGACGGGAGATGGCGGTGGGGACACAGGGTCCTCGTGGGATGGTGGACGTGGGGACGGGAGATGGCGGTGGGGACACAGGGTCCTCGTGGGGTGACGGACGTGGGGACGGGAGATGGCGTTGGGGACACAGGGTCCTCGTGGGGTGACGGACGTGGGGACGGGAGACGGTGGTGGGGACACAGGGTCCTCGTGGGATGGTGGACGTGGGGACGGGAGATGGCGGTGGGGACACAGGGTCCTGGTGGGGTGACGGACGTGGGGACGGGAGATGGCAGTGGGGACACAGGGTCCTCGTGGGATGATGGACATGGGGTGGGAGATGGTGGTGGGGACACAGGGTCCTTGTGGGGTGACAGATGTGGGGATGGGAGATGGCAGTGAGGGACACACAGTCCTTGTGGGACAATGGACATGGGGATGGGAGATGGTGGTGGGGCACACGTGGTCCTCGTGGGGTGATGGACATGGGGACAGGAGATGGCAGTGGGGGACACAGGGTCCTCGTGGAATGCACGTGTGGTGGCAGGTGGCAGCAGGGGTCATGGTCCTCATGGGATGGTGGACGTCGGGTGGGAGATGGCGGTGGGGACACAGGGTCCTCGTGGGGTGACGGACGTGGGGATGGGAGATGGTGGTGGGGACACAAGGTCCTCGTGGGGTGACAGACGTGGGGACGGGAGATGGCGGTGGGGACACAGGGTCCTCGTGGGGTGATGGACGTGGGGACGGGAGATGGCGGTGGGGACACAGGGTCCTCGTGGGGTGACAGACGTGGGGACGGGAGATGGCGGTGGGGACACAGGGTCCTCGTGGGGTGACGGACGTGGGGATGGGAGATGGCGGTGGGGACACAGGGTCCTCGTGGGATGATGGACGTCGGGTGGGAGATGGCGGTGGGGACACAGGGTCCTCGTGGGGTGATGGACATGGGGTGGGAGATGGCTGTGGGGACACAGGGTCCTCGTGGGATGGTGGACGTGGGGTGGGAGATGGCGGTGGGGACACAGGGTCCTCGTGGGATGGTGGACGTGGGGACGGGAGATGGCGGTGGGGACACAGGGTCCTCGTGGGATGGTGGACGTGGGGACGGGAGATGGCGTTGGGGACACAGGGTCCTCGTGGGGTGACGGACGTGGGGACGGGAGACGGTGGTGGGGACACAGGGTCCTCGTGGGATGGTGGACGTGGGGACGGGAGATGGCGGTGGGGACACAGGGTCCTCGTGGGATGGCGGACGTGGGGACGGGAGATGGCGGTGGGGACACAGGGTCCTCGTGGGGTGACGGACGTGGGGACGGGAGATGGCGTTGGGGACACAGGGTCCTTGTGGGGTGACGGACGTGGGGACAGGAGATGGCGGTGGGGACACAGGGTCCTCGTGGGGTGACAGACGTGGGGACGGGAGATGGCGGTGGGTGCCGTGCAGTCCCCGTGATCCGCCGCCGGCGGGGCCGGGGGGTGTCAGGGGCCGCCCGTCCCCCGTGGGCCGCTGCCGGCAGACCCCGGGGACGTCACCCACCTCTCGGGGTGCCCGCTGGCCACCATGTCGCGGCTCTGCGCCGAGAGCTGCTGCACGGCGTGAGCGTAATCTCGCAGCGCCTGCTCCAGCACCAAGTGCTTGCTGACCATGGCCTGGGCGCCCAGCTCGTCCTGGGGAGGGGGTGACAGAGGCTCAGGGTGGGGGGGACACGGGGCTAGGGGGGGGCCACGCCGCCCCGGGGGGCCGCACCTTGGCCTTCTCCTGGGCCATCATGTGCAGCTCCTGCTCGCCCATCCACGCCTCGGCCTCGGCGGCGTCGCAGTAGAACTGCTGAGCGGCGTGCGCCCGCTCCAGGCGCTGGTGCCGCAGCTCCGCTTGCAGCCGCAGCTCCTGCCAAGCTTCTCGCAGCTCCCGCACCCGCTCGGCCGGGCCCGAAAGCCCCCCGCGTCGCCCCAGCAGCTCCTCCACCCGCCGCTCGTGGCCCTGCAGCTCCTTCTGCAGCGTCTGGGGTGGCCGAGGGGGGAAATGCGTGGGGTGAGCGGGCGGGTGAACCCCGGGAATGGCCGGAGCCCTTCGGTGGGTGTCCCCGGGGAATGGCCGGACCCCTTCGGTGGGTGAACCCCGGGAATGGCCGGAGCCCTTCGGTGGGTGTCCCCGGGAATGGCCGGAGCCCTTCGGTGGGTGAACCCCGGGAATGGCTGGACCCCTTCGGTGGGTGAACCCCGGGAATGGCCGGAGCCCTTCGGTGGGTGTCCCCAGGGAATGCCCGGACCCCCCCCAGGGAATGGCCGGACCCCCTCGAGGGGCGGCGGTGGGTGAACCCTGGGGAATGGCCGGACCCCCTCGAGGGGTGGTGGTGGGTGAACCCCGGGGAATGGCTGGACCCCCTCGAGGGGCAGCGGTGGGTGAACCCCGGGGAATGCCCAGACCCCCTCGAGGGGTGGGTGTGGGTGGGTGTCCCCAGGGAATGCCTGGACCCCCCCCCAGGGAATGGCCGGACCCCCTCGAGGGGCGGCGGTGGGTGAACCCCGGGGAATGGCTGGACCCCCTCGAGGGGCGGTGGTGGGTGGGTGTCCCCCAGGGAATGCCTGGACCCCCCCCAAGGAATGCCCGGACCCCCTCGAGGGGCGGTGGTGGGTGTCCCCCGAGGAATGGCCGGACCCCCTCGAGGGGCGGTGGTGGGTGTCCCCCGAGGAATGGCCGGACCCCCTCGAGGGGCGGTGGTGGGTGTCCCCCGAGGAATGCCCGGACCCCCTCAAGGGGCGGCGGTGGGTGTCCCTGGGGAATGGCCGGACCCCCTCGAGGGGCGGCAGTGAGTGAACCCTGGGGAATGGCCGGACCCCCTCGAGGGGCAGCGGTGGGTGAACCCTGGGGAATAGCCGGACCCCCTCGAGGGGCAGCAGCAGCTGCCAACCCCCCCCCCAACTCACCTGGTTCTTCTTTATGAGGAGCTGGACGGAGGGCAGGTCCTTGCCGTGGTCGGTGGACACAGCCAGGGCTCTGCGCTCCTTCACCCACAGCTGGGGGAGACAAGGGGTCAGGGACGGTGTGGGGTCCGCGATGGTGTGGGGTCCGCGACGGTTTGGGGTCCGCGATGGTGTGGGGTCCGCGACGGTTTGGTGTCCGTGACGGTTTGGGGTGGGCGATGGTTTGGGGTCTGTGACAGTTTGGGGTCTGCAACGGTTTGGGGTCTGTGATGGCTTGGGGTCTGTGATGGTTTGGGGTCAGCGACGGTTTGGGGTCAGCGATGGTTTGGGGTCAGCGACGGTTTGGGGTCTGCAACAGGTTGGGGTTGGCGATGGTGTGGGGTTCACGACGGCTTGGGGTCCGCGATGGTTTGGGGTCCGCGACGGCTCGGGGTCCGTGATGGCTCGGGATCTGCGGTGGTTTGGGATCAGTGATGGTTTGGGGTCTGCAATGTTTTGGGGTCTGCGATGGTTTGGGGTCTGCAACGGTTTGGGGTCCGCGACGGTTTGGGGTCCGTGATGGTGTGGGGTTGGCAACGGTTTGGGGTCTGCGATGGTTTGGTGTCTGCAATGGTTTAGGGTCTGTGACGGTTTGGGGTCCACGATGGTTTGGGGTCCATGTTGGTGTGGGGTTGGCAACGGTTTGGGGTCTGCAATGGTTTGGGGTCCGCGACAGCTTGGGGTTCGCAATGGTTTGGGGTTCACAATGGTTTGGGATCCACAACGGTTTGCAGTCTGTGACGGCTTGGGGTCCACAACAGTTTGGGGTCCGCGACGGTGCGGGGTCCGTGATGGTTTGGGGTCCGCGATGGTTTGGGGTCCGCGACGGTGTGGGTCAGGGATGCCGAGGATCCCCGGGGCCCCCTCCCGTGGCCGGGCACCCACTCACGATCTCGTCTTCCAGGTGCCGGTGGAACTGGTGCTCCTCCTTGGAGGCCAGGAGCTTCCGGCAGCGCTCCCGCAGCGGCTCCCGTAGCCCCAGGAACTGCTCCTCCACGGCCCGGACCTGCCCCAGCACCTCGGCCGCGCTGGCGTCCTCCCGGCTGAGGGCCTGCGCCTGCGCCCGGATCGCCTCCACCTCCTTCTCTCGCAGCGCCGTCTGCTTCTCCAGCATCTGCCCGGGGCGCGGGGAGGGTGAGCGACGCCGTGCCGGGAACCCCCGGCCTGTCCTGGGCACCCCGCTGGGCCGGGCACCCTTCCCTGGGCACCCCTGGCCCCCGCACCCCAGCCCCTGCACCCCAGCCCCTGCACCCCATCCCCTGCACCCCGTCCCCCTGGACCCCATCACCTGCGCCCTCTCCCCCTGCACCCCATCCCCTGCACCCCCATCCCCTGCACCCCATCCCCTGCACCCCATCCCCTGCACCCTCTCCCCCTGCACCCCATCCCCTGCACCCCATCCCCTGCACCCCATCCCCTGCACCCCGTCCCCCTGGACCCCATCCCCTGCGCCCTCTCCCCCTGCACCCCATCCCCTGCACCCCCATCCCCTGCACCCCATCCCCCGCACCCCATCCCCCTGGACCCCATCACCTGCGCCCTCTCCCCCTGCACCCCATCCCCTGCACCCCCATCCCCTGCACCCCATCCCCTGCACCCCATCCGCCTGGACCCCATCCCCTGCACCCTCTCCCCCTGCACCCCATCCCCTGCACCCCATCCCCTGCACCCCATCCCCCTGGACCCCATCACCTGCGCCCTCTCCCCCTGCACCCCATCCCCTGCACCCCCATCCCCTGCACCCCATCCCCTGCACCCCATCCCCTGCGCCCTCTCCCCCTGCACCCCATCCCCTGCGCCCTCTCCCCCTGCACCCCCATCCCCTGCACCCCATCCCCCTGGACCCCATCCCCTGCACCCCGTCCCCGCAGCCCCCGTCCCGGCGCCGGGCTGCACCTGCTGTTTCTTGAGCAGGATGTTGACGCTGGTGAGGTCCTTGCCGTAGTCGTCGGAGCGCAGCTGGGCGCGCACGCCAGCCAGCCAGCCCCGCAGCGCCGCGCAGGACTGGGCGCACAGCTCGGCGCGATCGGCGTCGAACAGGCGCCGCGCCTTCGTCCGCGTGGTCGACTCCAGCTCCTCCCATAACCCCCGCAGAGCCGCCAGCTTCTCCGTCACCACCGCTTCCAGCTCCGGTTTCGCCGATGCCAGCTGCCGGCCCTCCTGCCGCGGGGATGCCGGCGTCAGCGGGGCCGTGCCGGAGCGGGATTCCGGCGTCCCCGGCTTCGCCGCAGCCTCACCTTCTCCATTTTCTCCAGCCAGCCCTTGTTGGCGGCCAGCTCGGCCGCGAAGGCCTGGTGCTTCTGCCACTTGGTGTGCAGGTCGCGGGCCTCCTCGTAGGAGACGTCCTGCGCCGTCAGCATCTTCTCGTTGATCCAGAGCGTCAGCTGCCGGCCGAGAGCGGGGCCGGGGCCGTCACGCCGTGCCGGATCCATCCCGGCCCTCTTCCCATCCCATCCCCATCCTGTCCTTGTTCCCATCCCATCCCGTCCTTGTTCCCATCCCCATCCCATCCCAATCTCCATCCCTGTTCCCATCCCATCCCCATCCCGTCCTTGTTTCCATCCAATCCCATCCCATCCCATCCCATCCCATCCCATCCCATCCCATCCCATCCCATCCCATCCCCATCCCGCCCTTGTTCCCATCCCCATCCCATCCCCTCCCATCCCCATCCCGTCCTTGTTCCCATCCCATCCCATCCCATCCCATCCCATCCCATCCCATCCCATCACATCCCCATCCCGTCCTTGTTCCCATCCCCATCCCATCCCATCCCATCCCATCCCATCCCATCCCATCCCGTCCTCGATCCCATCCCCATCCCATCCCATCCCATCCCACCCCATCCCATCCCATCCCCATCCCGTCCTTGTTCCCATCCCCATCCCATCCCATCCCCATCCCACCTCACCCCATCCAATCCCATTCCCATCCCATCCTGTCCCTGTCCCCATCCCATCCCATCCCATCCCATCCCACCCCATCCCATCCCATCCCCATCCCATCCCATCCCATCCCATCTCTTTTTTCCATCCCCATCCCATCCTGTCCCTGTTCCCATCCCACCCCATCCCACCCCATCCCCATCCCCACCCCATTCCCACCCCACCGCCCCGCTCCGGAGCCCCGCGCTCACCTCCTGCCCATCCTGCAGGAACCGCTGCAGCTCCCAGTTATCCCGCAGCCGCCCCAGCAGCTCCTGGGCCGTGTCCCGGTTCCGCCGGTGCCTGCGGCCAGGCCGGGGGGTGAGGGCTGGGCCGGGGGTCCCGGCGCCGGGGCTGGGCCGCCCGGGGGGGGTCCCCTCACCTGCTCTCCACCGAATCCACCGTCTCCTGCACCTTGTCGGCGTGGAGGCTGCCCTCGGCTACCAGCTTACGGCCGGTGGCCACCAACCCCTGGACGCGTTCCCCGTTGGCTTCCATGGTGGCCATGAAATCCTCGTGTTTTTTGACGGAAGCCTCGGCTCCTGGCAGCGTGCCGGGCATTTCCGTGTGCGATAGGGCGTACTCCTACGCAAAAAAAAAACCCTGAAAAGCCCGAACCGGCGTCACCGCCGGCTCCTCCGGCACCCCAGGATTGTTGTTCCCATCCCATCCCATCCCATCCCATCCCACCCCATCCCACCCCATCCCATCCCATCCCATCCCAATCTCCATCCCTGTTCCCATCCCATCCCCATCCCATCCTTGTTCCCATCCCATCCCATCCCATCCCATCCTGTCCTTGTTCCCATCCCCATCCCATCCCATCCCAATCTCCATCCCTGTTCCCATCCCATCCCCATCCCATTCTTGTTCCCATCCCATCCCATCCCATCCCATCCCACCCCATCCCATCCCATCCCATCCCAATCTCCATCCCTGTTCCCATCCCATCCCCATCCCATCCTTGTTCCCATCCCATCCCATCCCATCCCATCCTGTCCTTGTTCCCATCCCCATCCCATCCCATCCCAATCTCCATCCCTGTTCCCATCCCATCCCATCCCATCCCATCCCATCCTGTCCCTGTTCCCATCCCCATCCCATCCCAATCTCCATCCCTGTTCCCATCCCATCCCCATCCCATCCTTGTTCCCATCCCATCCCATCCCATCCCATCCCATCCCATCCCTGTTCCCATCCCCATCCCATCCCATCCCAATCTCCATCCCTGTTCCCATCCCATCCCCATCCCATCCCATCCCATCCCATCCCATCCCATCCCATCCCATCCTGTCCCTGTTCCCATCCCCATCCCATCCCAATCTCCATCCCTGTTCCCATCCCATCCCCATCCCATCCTTGTTCCCATCCCATCCCATCCCATCCCATCCCATCCCATCCCATCCTGTCCCTGTTCCCATCCCCATCCCATCCCATCCCAATCTCCATCCCTGTTCCCATCCCATCCCCATCCCATCCCATCCCATCCCCATCCCATCCCATCCCATCCCATCCCATCCCATCCCATCCCAACAAGGCGCCGGTTTCACCTCCCCAGCCGCTCACCTGGGTGCTGAGAACACCCTCGACCTGCTTGGAGTCGCGGAGGAAGAGCTGGAAAGCGAAGGCTTGGGAGAGGAGGTGATGGCGATTCTCCCACATCCTCCCCAGCTCTTCCCAACCCGTGTCCAGAGCTTCCAAGCGCTGGTGCAGAAAGACGTGCTGCGCGTCCGTCTGTCCTCGCGTCACCTCCCGGCCCACGGCTCGTGTCTTGCGGTAATCGTCGCCGTAGTGGGCGATCTCCTTGCGGATGCTCTCGTGCTGACTCAGCAAACGTTCCGCCTCGGCTAGGGTTGCCGGCACGTCCTCGGAGGCCACGGCCGTCTGGGTGCGGGATAACCAGGCCTGGAAAGCCGCCAAATCCCGCAGGAAGCCCTGCAGCTTGCTGGCCTCTCCCAACGACTCCTCCCGCCGCCGCAGGCTGCGGCACAGCTCGTCCCACACCGCCTCGATGGCCGACAACCTGGCCAGGATAGCGGCTTCTTGTTCCGGGTGTTCGGCCGCTAACTTCTCCGCCTCGGCTCGTAAATCCCGCACCTTGCCCTGGATGGCTTCCAGGTCGCGCTCCATGCCCGAGAGCTTACGCTGCAGGGCCATGACGCCGGCCAGGTCGTTGCCCAAACCTTGCGTGGATTCGATCACCTTCGTCTTCTCCCGCATCCAGGCCGTGGTCTCGTTGCACTCCAGGTGATAGTTCTGGATGTTCAGGGCCGACGTCAGCGCCTCCTTCTTCTGGTCGGCCAGCGCGCGGAAACGCTCCCACCTGCGCGGCAGCGGGGACACGCGCGTCAGCCGGCACCGCGCACGGAGAGGCTGCCCTGCCCGGCCCTGCCTGGAGCGTCCCTGCCTGGAGAATCCCTGCCTGGAGCGTCCCTGCCTGCAGAATCCCTGCCTGAAGCATCCCAGCCTGGAGAATCCCTGCCCGGCCCTGCCTGGAGCGTCCCTGCCTGGAGAATCCCTGCCTGAAGCATCCCAGCCTGGAGCATCCCTGCCCAGCCCTGCCTGGAGCGTCCCTGCCTGGAGAATCCCTGCCTGGAGCGTCCCTGCCTGGAGAATCCCTGCCCAGCCCTGCCTGGAGCGTCCCTGCCTGCAGAATCCCAGCCTGGAGCGTCCCAGCCTGGAGAATCCCTGCCCAGCCCTGCCTGGAGCGTCCCTGCCTGGAGAATCCCTGCCCAGCCCTGCCTGGAGCGTCCCTGCCTGCAGAATCCCAGCCTGGAGCGTCCCAGCCTGGAGAATCCCTGCCCAGCCCTGCCTGGAGCGTCCCTGCCTGGAGAATCCCTGCCTGGAGCGTCCCTGCCTGGAGAATCCCTGCCCAGCCCTGCCTGGAGCGTCCCTGCCTGCAGAATCCCTGCCCAGCCCTGCCTGGAGCACCCCTGCCTGGAGAATCACAGCCTGGAGAATCCCTGCCTGGAGCGTCCCTGCCTGGAGCGTCCCAGCCTGCAGAATCCCTGCCTGGAGCGTCCCTGCCTGGAGAATCCCTGCCTGGAGCATCCCAGCCTGGAGAATCCCTGCCTGGCCCTGCCTGGAGAATCCCTGCCTGGAGCGTCCCTGCCTGGAGCATCCCTGCCTGGAGAATCCCTGCCTGGCCCTGCCTGGAGCATCCCTGCCTGGAGTATTGTCCTGCCTGGAGAACCCATCCCTGACTGGAGCATCCCTGACTGGAGCATCCCTGCCTGGAGCTGCCTGGCCTGGAGCATCCCTGCCTGCCTGGAGAACCCATTCCTGCCTGGAGCATCCCTGCCTGGAGCATCCCTGCCTGGAGTATTCCTGCTTGGAACATCGTCCAGCTTGGAGCATTGTCCTGCCTGGAGGATCCCTGCCTGGAGCATCCCTGCCTGCCTGGAGCACCCCTGCCTGGAGAATCCATCCCTGCCTGGAGCATCCCTGCCTGGAGTGTCCCAGCCTGGAGAATCCATCCCTGCCTGGAGCATCCCTGCCTGGAGCGTCCCTGCCTGGAGAATCCCTGCCTGGAGTGTCCCAGCCTGGAGAATCCCTGCCCAGCCCTGCCTGGAGCGTCCCTGCCTGCAGAATCCCTGCCTGGAGCGTCCCTGCCTGGAGAATCCCTGCCTGCAGAATCCCTGCCTGGAGCGTCCCTGCCTGGAGAATCCCTGCCTGGAGCGTCCCTGCCTGGAGAATCCCTGCCTGGAGCGTCCCAGCCTGGAGCATCCCAGCCTGGAGAATCCCTGCCTGGAGTGTCCCTGCCTGGAGAATCCCTGCCTGGCCCTTCCTGGAGCATCCCAGCCTGGAGTATTGTCCTGCCTGGAGAACCCATCCCTGCCTGGAGCGTCCCTGCCTGCCTGGAGCATCCCTGCCTGGAGAATCCATCCCTGCCTGGAGCACCCACCCCTGCCCGCAGCACCCTGCCCGCGGCACCCTGCCCGCGGCACCCTGCCGCCATCGCCCGCCGCCATCACCTTGCGTTGAGCTGCTCGCGCGCGGCGCGGATGCTCTCCTGGTTGCGCTGGTCGGCGGCCAGCAGCTGGTCGGCGATGCGGTTGACGGCGGCCACGCGAGACGCCAGGTTGTTCATCTCCGGCTCCAGCGTCTCGAAACTGCGGGCAGGGAGAGCGGAGACGGGGGCTCAGCGCCCGCCGGGGAGGAATTCCGGTGCCGCGGAGAGGGTCCGGCGCCGGTTCTCACCGTTGCTGCACCACTTCCAGATCCTCCAACTTGTCGGGGACGTGCATGGCGTGCAACCACTGCTCCTTCTCGCCCACCCACAACCCGCAGGCGTCCGCCTCGCTGCGCATGGTGTAAAAACTGAGGGCGTCCTGCAGTTCCTGCCGCCGGCGTTCGGCTCGCGCCGCCAGCTCCCGGTAACGCCGCTCCAGCGCCGGCAGCCGACCGGCGACGCCGGGACCGGCGGCGAAAACGGGCGGCAAGGCGCGAGCTTGCTCGTGCAAGGCGTCGATGGCGGGGCGGTGGCTCCGTACTTCTTCCTGCACTTCCCGGTGTTGCCGGGCCAGGCTGCGGGTGGAATATTCGTCGTGGCCCAACTCCGGGCTGGACGCCAGGCGCAAGGCGTCCTCCAGCCAGGCCTCCGCGTCCGCCGCTTCCGCTTGGAACTGGAAGAAGCCGGCGGCTTCCCGCAAGCGTCGTTCGCGTTGGGTTGCCAATTCGGCCAGCGCCTGCCAGCGGCTTTCCATTTCCCGTACCCGTTCGGCCACTTCGCTCGCGCCCAAGCGGCCCTCGGCCGCCAGCCCCCGGCCCCGGGCCAGCGCCTGCTCCAGCGGCCCCGCGCGCCCGCTCAGCTCGCCGCGGAAGGCGTCGTGCTGACTCAGCAGGCGCAGGGAGCTGGTTAAATCCCGGCCGACGTCCTCGGAAGAGAGAAGCCGTTCTTGCTCCCGCATCCAGGCTTCCTCCTCGCCGGTATCCCAGAAAAATTTCCAGAGCCGTCGCGATTCCTCCAGCCGAGCCCGGCGTTGGCCGGCCAGCTCCGCCAGCTCCCGGTAACGCAGCTCCAGTGTGGCGACGCGTTCGCGCACCGCCGCCGGCTCGCAGGGCCGGTAGCCTGCGGGCAACCCCGGTAGATCCCTGAGGGGATTCGGGGGGCACCGGCTACGCCGGGGGGATATCCCAGCGGATCGGGGATCCCGGGGAGTGGCCGCGGAGACGGCCGCGGACTCACCCTCGCCGGCCACGGCAAATCGCTGCGCCGCGGCGCTCACCGCCCGCACCCGCTCCGCCTGCGCCGCGATGTCCGCTTCCACCAGCCCGTGGATCTGCAGCAGGTCGTCCACGCCGTGCAGGTGCTTCCCCAAATCCTGCGACTGCAGCCGGCACTGCGGGACGGCGACGCAGAGAAGACGCGGCGGCATCAAAGCGCGGGCGACGCCGCCGCCGCCGCGCCCGCCGCCGCCATCGCCGCCGGTACCTTCATCTCCTCCATCCAATCCATCAGATGCGCCAGATCCTGCAGCATCTTCTGCACCTCCAGGTGCAGCAGCAGCCGCTCGCGGCGAGCGGCCACCAATTGCCGGAGGAAATCCCAGAGCCGAACCACGTTGTCGCGCCGCGTCAGGACGCGCCGGATGTCGTGGTAACGCTCGGCCTCCAGCTCGGCCGCCACCGCGCTCACCGCCTGCACCCGCTCGCTGTAAGCCACGATATCCGTCTCGATGGCTTCGTGCTTCCGCACCGCCGCCTCCACCGCCGACATGTCCGCCCCGAAGTTGTCCTGCCGAGGGCGGCGAGACGTCAGGACGGGGCGGGCGCCGCGGGCGCCGCATCCTCGGGGATCCCCGCTTACGCCGGCGCGGCACCTGAGAGACGAGCCGCTGGTTTTCGCTCAGCCACGTCTCCCTCATGGCTGCTTTGCGGTCGAAGCGCGCCGCCAACTGCTCCAATTTTTCCTGCCGGATCAGCTCGGTGCGCAGCGCCAGCTCCCGCTCGTGTTCTGCTTTTTCCAGCCGCTCCCAAGCCTGCCGAAACCGCGCCATGTCAGCTCCCCGCCGCCGCTGCTGTCGCCCCGTCAGCTCCCCGCCGCCGCTGCCGTCACCCGCGTCCGCTCCCCGCTGCCGTCGCCCCATCAGCTCCCCGCCGCCGATGCCGTCACCCGCGTCCGCTCCCCGCCGCCGCTGCCATCGCCCCATCAGCTCCCCACCGCCACTGCCGTCGCCCCATCAGCTCTCCACCACCGCTGCCGTCACCGTGTCCGCTCCCCGCCGCCGCTGCCGCCGTCGCCCCATCAGCTCCCCACCGCCGCTGCCATCGCCCCATCAGCTCCCCGCCGCCACTGCCATCACCGTGCCAGCTCCCCACCGCCGCTGCCATCACCCCATCAGCTCCCCGCCGCCACTGCCGTCGCCCCATCAGCTCCCCGCCGCCGCTGCCATCACCCGCGTCCGCTCCCCGCCGCCGCTGCCGTCGCCCCATCAGCTCCCCACTGCCACTGCCGTCGCCCCATCAGCTCCCCGCCGCCGCTGCCATCACCGTGCCAGCTCCCCACCGCCGCTGCCGTCGCCCCATCAGCTCCCCGCCGCCGCTGCCGTCGCCCCATCAGCTCCCCGCCGCCGCTGCCGTCGCCCCATCAGCTCCCCACCGCCGCTGCCATCACCGTGTGAGCTCCCCACCGCCGCTGCCAGTGCCCCGTCAGCTCCCCACTGCCGCTGCCGTCGCCCCATCAGCTCCCCGCTGCTGCTGCCATCACCGTGCCAGCTCCCCACCGCCGCTGCCGTCGCCCCATCAGCTCTCCACCACCGCTGCCGTCACCGCGTGAGCTCCCCACCGCCGCTGCCAGCGCCCCATCAGCTCCCCGCCGCCGCTGCCATCACCGTGCCAGCTCCCCACCGCCGCTGCCATCGCCCCATCAGCTCCCCGCCGCCGCTGCCGTTGCCCCATCAGCTCCCCACCGCCGCTGCCGTCACCGTGTGAGCTCCCCACCGCCGCTGCCGTCGCCCCATCAGCTCCCCACCGCCGCTGCCGTCACCGCGTGAGCTCCCCACCGCCGCTGCCAGCGCCCCGTCAGCTCCCCGCCGCCGCTGCCGTCACCGTGCCGGCGCCGTCACCTTGTTGATGTCGGAGATGAGCTTCCCCTCCCGCGGCACGTAGACCTTCTGGTTGTTGGCCCGCATCCGGCTCTGCACGGTGAAGAGCAGCACCTCCAAGTTGCCTTTCTCCATGAACCTGCGGAGCGGAGACGCGGCGCTGAAGCTGGTCGCCGCCGCCCCGGCGCCCGGGCGGACGGACAAACGGACGGCGGAAGGCCTCACTTGGGGGGTTTCTCCACGGTGCGGTAGGTGTTGAAGGCCTGCAGCTGGTTCTGCACGCCGGGCAGGCCGTTGGCCAGCTGCCGGTCGTTGAGGAAGAGGATGGTCTGCTCGATCCAGCCCAGCAGCTCGCCCGCCAGCTCCTCGTACTTCCCCACCAGCTCCTCCGCTTCCCGTGCCGCGTCCAGCACCTGCGGGATGGCTGTCCGTCTGTCCGGCTGCCCGGCTGTCCGGCTGTCTGCCTATCTGGCTGTCTGGCCGGCCATCTGCTGCCCCCCGCCGCTGCCATCTGCTCGCCGCCTGCCCGCCCCCCCCGTCCTGCCGGCTCCCCATCCTGCCGTCTGTCCGGCCGTCTGTCCGGCCCTCTCCGCCCAGCGTCCGCCTCCGCCCTGCGGCTCGCCAGCTGTCTGTCCATCTGTTTGGGCGCCCGTGCGGCTGTCTGTCCATCTTCCCTCTCCCCCCATCTGTCCGTCTGTCCATTTGGGCACCCATTAGGCTGTCTGTCCGCCTCCCCTCTCTCCCTGTCCGTCTGTCCATTCCTCCATTTGGGCACCCGTGCGGCTGTCTGTCCGCCTCCCCTCTCTCCCCATCTGTCCGTCTGTCCATTTGGGCACCCATGCAGCCGTCTGTCCACTTGCCCTCTCTTTCTGTCTGTCCGTCCCTACATTTGGGTACCCATGTGGGTGTCTGTCCATCTCCCCTCTCCCCGCATCTGTCTGTCTGTCCGTCCCTCCGTTTGGGTACCCATGTGGCTGTCTGTCCATCTTCCGTCTCTCCCTGTCTGTCTGTCCGTCCCTCCATTTGGGTACCCATGCGGCTGTCTGTCCATCTTCCCTCTCTCCCTGTCTGTCTGTCCACTTGGGCACCCATGTGGCTGTCTGTCCACCTCCCCTCTCCCCCCATCTGTCTGTCTGTCTGTCTGTCCATTTGGGCACCCATGCGGCTCTCTGTCCATCTCCCCTCTATCCTTGTCTGTCTGTCCCTCCATTTGGGCACCCATGTGGCTGTCTGTCCACTCCCCTCTCTCCCCATCCGTCCGTCTGTCCCTCCATTTGGGCACCCATGTGGCTGTCTGTCCACTCCCCTCTCTCCCCGTCCGTCCGTCTGTCCCTCCATTTTGGCACCCATGTGGCTGTCTGTCCACTCCCCTCTCTCCCCGTCCGTCCGTCCCTCCCTTTGGACCCTCATCCACCTTCCTCCCCCCCCCACTTGCCCGCCCTTCACCCCTCCGCCCACCTCTCCCTCCGTCCCTCTGTCCGCCCGTCCGTCCATCCGCCCGCCCGCCCGCCCCCTCTACCCCTCACCTTCCCCACGCGCTTCCCCTCCACCGCCAGCGCCTTCATCTTGGAGAAGTAGTGGTAGAAGGTGGCCACGTAGGTGATGATGGACTTCTCGTCCGGCTGGTCCACGTTCACGTCTGCGGGGACGCCCGGAGCCGTGGGGTGAGTACGGCCGCCCCACACCTCCCCCCAGCCCCCCAACTCCCCCCCACCCCCCCCCCCCCCGAGCCCCCCAAGCCCCCCCGGCTGCTCCTCACCCTCGGGGTCCAGCAGCTTGGTGAGCCCCAGCTCGCGCTCGGCCAGGTTGAAGGCGCTTTGCAGGTTGTAGTGCGCGTTGCAGCGCCGCAGCGCGTCCATGTCCACCAGGTCCGGCCTGCGCAGGGGGAGCGGCTCAGCCCCACGGGGCCCACCCCACGGCTCCTGCCCCACGGCCCGCCCCACGGCCCGCCCCGTGCCCCACATCCCCGTCCTGCACCCCATCTGCTGCGCCCAATGTCCTGCATCCCGCATCCCACGCAGATGTCACCGTGTGCCAAAATCCCCTGCCCTCTGCCCCATGGCTCCTGCCCCATGGCTCCTGCCCCACGGCCTGCCCCATGGCCTGCCCCATGGCCCGCCCCATGCCCCACATCCCCGTCCTGCACCCCATCTGCTGTGCTCAATGTCCTGCATCCCGCATCCCACGCAGATGTCACTGTGTGCCAAAATCCCCTGCCCTCTGCCCCATGGCTCCTGCCCCATGGCTCCTGCCCCACGGCCTGCCCCACAGCCCATCCTGTGCCCCACATCCCCATCCCGCACCCCACGTGCTGCGCCCGGCATCCCGCATCCCACACAGACGTCACCGTGTGCCAAAATCCCCTGCCCTCTGCCCCATGGCTCCTGCCCCATGGCCTCTGCCCCACAGCCTGCCCCATGGCCTGCCCCACAGCCCGCCCCGTGCCCCACATCCCTGTCCTGCACCCCATCTGCTGCGCCCAATGTCCTGCATGCCACATCCCACGCAGACGTCACCGTGTGCCACAAATCCCCTGCCCTCTGCCCCATGGCTCCTGCCCCATGGCCCCTGCCCCACGGCCCACCCCATGGCCCGCCCCACAGCCCGCCCCACGCCCCACATCCCCGTCCCACACCCCACGTGCTGCGCCCGACAGCCCGCATCTCACGCAGACATCACCATGTGCCAAAATCCCCTGCCCTCTGCCCCATGGCTCCTGCCCCATGGCCCCTGCCCCACAGCCTGCCCCATGGCCTGCCCCACGGCCCGCCCCACGCCCCACATCCCCGTCCCGCACCCCACATGCTGTGCCCTACAGCCCGCATCCCGCATCCCACGCAGACGTCACCGTGTGCCACAAATCCCCTGCCCTCTGCCCCATGGCTCCTGCCCCACACACGCGTCACCCTGCGCCCCACGGCCCCTGCCCCACGGCCCCTGCCCCACACCGCCGTGCCCCACCGGTGCTTATGGATGATGGCGTTGAAGGCCAGCCCGTCCCGCCAGCTCGTGGTGAAGTTGTGCACGTTCACGTTCGGGTACCTGCCAGGCGCTGCGGTCAGGGCTCAGCCGGGGACCCCCGGGACCCCCAGCACCCCCCCAGGACCCCCCGGGACCCCCCGGGAACTACCAGGACCCCCCGAGACCCCCCACGACCCCCTGGGACCCCCCAGGACCACCCAGGACCCCCCTGAGACCCCCCACGACCCCCTGGGACCCCCCAGGACCACCCGGGACCCCCCGAGACCCCCCATGACCCCCTGGGACCCCCCAGGACCCCCCAGGACCCCCCAAGACCCCCCACGACCCTCTGGGACCCCCCAGGACCACCCAGGACCCCCCAAGACCTCCCAGGACCCCCCAGGACCACCCAGGACCCCCCAAGACCTCCCAGGACCCCCTGGGACCCCCCAGGACCACCCAGGACCACCCAGGACCCCCTGGGACCCCCCAGGACCCCCCAAGACCCCCCAGGACCCCCTGGGACACCCCAGGACCACCCAGGACCCCCCAGGACCCCCTGAGACCCCCTGGGAACCCCAGGACCCCCCAAGACCCCCCAGGACCCCGTGGGACCCTCCAGGACCCCCCCAGAACCTCACAGGACCACTCCAGGACCCCCCCAAGACCCCCTGGGACCCCCCAGAACCCCTCCAGGATGCCCCAGAACCCCTCAGGACCCATCCAGGACCCCCCAGGACCCCCCAGGATGCCTCCAGGACCCCCCAAGACCCCCCCAGATGCCCCGGGACCCCCCCCTCTGAGACCCCCTCAGATGCCTCAGATGCCTCTGAGACCCCCCCAGAACCTCGCAGGACCCCCTGGCCCCTCCCCAGAACCCCCCCAGAACCCCTCCAGAACCCCCCAACACCCCCCAGGACCCCCTGGGACCCCCCAGGACCCTGCTAGGAACCCCCCAGGACTCCCCAAGACCCCGCAGGACCCCCCAGGACCCCTCAGAACCAACCTGGACCCCCTGGGACCCCCCGGGACCACTTGGGACCCCCCAGGACCCCCCCAGGACACCCTGGGACCCCCCAAGACCTCCCAGAACCCATCCAGGACCACTCCAGGACCCCCTGGGACTCCCCCAGGACCCCTCCAAAACCCCCCAGGACCCCTCAGAACTGACCCGCATGCCCTGGGACCCCCCAAGACCCCCTGAGACCCCCGCAGGACTCCCCCAGGACCCCCCGGGACTCCCTGGGACCCCCCGAGACCTCCCAGAACCCTTCCAGGACCCCCTGGGACCCCCGCAGGACTCCACCAGGACCCCCCAGGACCTCCCAGAACCCTTCCAGGACCCCCTGGGACCCCCCCGGACCCCCGGGACCCCCGCCCCACGCTCACCCTGCTGTCTTCATCTGGCACCAGAGCAGCAGCGCGTCCTTGGCCGACTTCTTCTCCCTGTTGTCCTCCGTCTCCACGCTGATGTCCTGGATCTGGGGGGCAGCGCCAGGTGAGGGGGGCCCGGACCACCCCACGGCCGGGGACGGGGGCTCCGGGGGGTGCAGGGACCCCCACGGTGGGTGCAGAGCCCCCACAATGGGTGCAGAACCCCTGTGCTGGGTGCGGGGACCCCGCAGTGGGTGCAGGGACCCCCACAATGGGTGCAAGACCCCCATGGTGGCTGCAGGGACCTCACAGTGGGCTCAGGGACCCCCACGATGGGTGCAAGACCCCCACGGCACATGCAGGGACCCCCACGATGGGTGCAAGACCCCCATGGAGGGTGCAAGACCCCCACAGTGGGTGCAGGGACCCCCTCGATGGGTGCAAGACCCCCATGGTGGCTGCAGGGACCCCACAGTGGGCTCAGGGACCCCCACGATGGGTGCAAGACCCCCACGGCACATGCAGGGACACCCCCACAGTGGGTGCAAGACCCCCGTGCTGGGTGCAGGGACCCCCACGGTGGGTTCAGGGACCCTGATGGGTGCAAGACCCCCATGGCAGACGCAGGGACCTTGCAGTGGGTGCAGGCACCCTGCAACAGGCGCAAGGACCCCACAGTGGGTTCAGGGACCCCCACGATGGGTGCAAGACCCCCGTGGCAGGTGTAGGGACCCCAGAGTGGGTGCAGGGACCCCGCAGTGAGTTCAGGGACCCCTGTGGCGGGTGCAAGACCCCCATGGTGGCTGCAGGGACCCCATGGCAGATGCAGGGACCCCCAGGATGGGTGCAAGACCCCCGTGGAAGCTGCAGGGACCTCACCGTGAGTTCAGAGACCCCCGTGGTGGGCGCAGGGACCCCACAGTGGGTGCAGGGACCCCCATGATGGGTGCAAGACCCCTGTGGCACATGCAGGGACCCCCACAGTGGGTGCAAGACCCCCGTGGTGGGCGCAGGGACCTCGCAGTGGGTGCAGGGACCTCGTAGTTATTTCAGGGGCACCCCTGTGACGGGTGCAAGACCCCCATGGTGGCTGCAGGGACCCCATGGCAGATGCAGGGACCCCCAGGATGGGTGCAAGACCCCCACAGTGGGTGCAGGGACCCCCTCGATGGGTGCAAGACCCCCATGGTGGCTGCAGGGACCCCACAGTGGGCTCAGGGACACCCACGATGGGTGCAAGATCCCCGTGGCGGCTGCAGAGACCCCAGAGTGGGTTCAGGGACCCCCAGGATGGGTGCAAGACCCCCGTGGCAGCTGCAGGGACCTCGCAGTGAGTTCAGGGACCCCCAGGATGGGTGCAAGACCCCCGTGGTGGCTGCAGAGACCCCGCAGTGGGTGCAGGGATGCCCGTGGTGGGCGCAGGACCCCCATGGTGGGTGCAAGACCCCCGTGGTGGCTGCAGGGACCCCGTGGTGGCTGCAGGGACCCCAGAGTGGGTTCAGGGACCCCCAGGATGGGTGCGAGACCCCCATGGTGGCTGCAGGCACCCCATGGCAGAACCAGGGACCCCCAGGATGGGTGCAAGACCCCCGTGGCAGCTGCAGGGACCTCGCAGTGAGTTCAGGGACCCCCAGGATGGGTGCAAGACCCCCGTGGTGGCTGCAGAGACCCCGCAGTGGGTGCAGGGATGCCCGTGGTGGGCGCAGGACCCCCATGGTGGGTGCAAGACCCCCGTGGTGGCTGCAGGGACCCCGTGGTGGCTGCAGGGACCCCAGAGTGGGTTCAGGGACCCCCAGGATAGGTGCGAGACCCCCATGGTGGCTGCAGGCACCCCATGGCAGAACCAGGGACCCCCAGGATGGGTGCAAGACCCCCGTGGCAGCTGCAGGGACCTCGCAGTGAGTTCAGGGACGCCCGTGGTGGGTGTAAGACCCCCGTGGCAGGCGCAGGGACCCCAGAGTGGGTTCAGGGACCCCCACGATGGGTGCAAGACCCCCATGGTGGCTGCAGGAACCCCAGAGTGGGTTCAGGGACCCCCAGGATGGGCACGAGACCCCCGTGGCGGGCGCAGGGCCCCCCGTGGCACCTGGAAGCGGAGGATGATGGTCCAGACGAGGCCGAGGGTGAGGCGGTGGTTGCCGTCCACGATGTCGTGGGAGCCCACGTTCTCCAGGTGCACCCGCTGCTCCTTGAGGAACTGCAGCGCCTTGTCCACGTTCTCCAGGCAGTGGATCCGCATCCGGCCCTTGGTGGGCTTGGGCTGGGGGCCGGGGGCAGCGTCAGGGACCCCCCCCGGGCACGGGGCGACCGGGGGGGCTGGGGAGGCGGGGCTGGGTGCTGGTGTCCCGGGGAAGGGGGTTCCTGGGTGCTGGGGTCCAAGGAAGGGGGTTCCTGGGGGTCCTGGGGAGGGGGGGCTGGGTGCTGGGGTCCCAAGGAAGGGGGTTCCTGGGGGTCCCAGGGGTCCCAGGGAGGGGGTCCTGGGTGCTGGGGTCCCAGGGGAGGGGGTTCCTGGGGGTCCCAGGAAAGGGGTCCCAGGTCTGGGGGTCCCAGGGAGGGCTTCCTGGGTGCTGGGGTCCCAAGGAAGGGGGTTCCTGGGGTCCCAGGAGTCCCAGGGAGGGTCACACGGGTGCTGTGGTCCCAGGGAGGGGGGTCCTGGGTGCTGGGGTCCCGGGGAAGGGGGTCCTGGGTGCTGGGGTCCCAAGGAAGGGGGTTCCTGGGGGTCCCAGGGGTCCCAGGGAGGGTCACACGGGTGCTGTGGTCCCAGGGAGGGGGTCCTGGGTGCTGGGGTCCCGGGGAAGGGGGTCCCTGGGTGCTGGGGTCCCAAGGAAGGGGGTTCCTGGGGGTCCCAGGAAAGGGGGTCCCAGGTCTGGGGTCCCAGGGAGGGGGGTCCTGGGTGCTGGGGTCCCAAGGAAGGGGGTTCCTGGGGTCCCAGGAAAGGGGGTCCCAGGTCTGGGGGTCCCAGGGTGGGGGTCCTGGGTGCTGGGGTCCCAAGGAAGGGGGTTCCTGGGGGTCCCAGGAAAGGGGTCCCAGGTCTGGGGTCCCAGGGAGGGCTTCCTGGGTGCTGGGGTCTGCAGCCCCGCAGAAACGGGTGCCCGGCTGTTACGGGGAGCGGGTGCCCGTCCCCGGGGGTGCCCACCCAGGGGTCCAGGGGGGTCCCCATGCTGGGGGGGTTCCAAGTCTGAGGGTAACAGGGAGGGGGTCCTGGGTGTTGGGGTCCCAGGGAAGGGGGTTCCTGGGGTTCCCAGGGAAGGGGTCTTGGGTGTTGGGGTCCCCGGAGGGGATCCTGGGACTGGGGGTCCCGGGGAGGGGGTCCTGGGTGCTGGGGGTCCCAGGGAAAGGGGGTCCTGGGGTCCTAGGGAGGGGGGTCGCAGGTGTTGAGGGTCCCAGGTGTTAGGGTCCCAGGGAGAGGGTCCCGGGTCTGGGGGTCCTGGGGAGGGGGTCCTGGGTGCTGGGGGTCCCAGGGAAGGGAGTTCCTGGGGTCCCAGGGAGGGGGTCCTGGGTCTGGGGGTCCCAGGGAGGGGGTCCTGGGTGCTGGGGTCCCAGGGAAAGGGGGTTCCTGGGTGCCCCAGGAAAGGGGGTCCCAGGTCTGGGGGTCGCAGGGAGGGTCACACGGGTGCTGGGGTCCCAGGGAAGGGGGTTCCTGGGGGTCCCAGGGGTCCCAGGGAGGGGGTCCTGGGTGCTGGGTTTCCAGGGAAGGGGGTTCCTGGGGGTCCCAGGGGTCCCAGGGAGGGGGTCCTGGGTGCTGGATTTCCAGGGAAGGGGGGTTCCTGGGGGTCCCAGGGGTCCCAGGGAGGGGGTCCTGGGTGCTGGATTTCCAGGGAAGGGGGGTTCCTGGGGGTCCCAGGGGTCCCAGGGAGGGGGGTCCTGGGGGTCCCAGGAAAGGGGGTCCCAGGTCTGGGGGTCGCGGGGAGGGTCACACGGGTGCTGGGGTGCCAGGGAGGGGGTCCCTGGTCTGGGGGTCCTGGGGAGGGGGGGTCCTGGGTGCTGGGGTCCCAGGGAAGGGAGTTCCTGGGGTCCCAGGGAGGGGGTCCTGGGTCTGGGGGTCCCGGGGAGGGGGGTCCTGGGTGCTGGGGTCCCAGGGAAGGGAGTTCCTGGGGGTCCCAGGGAGGGGGGTCCTGGGTCTGGGGGTCCCGGGGAGGGGGTCCTGGGTGCTGGGGTTCCCAGGGAAGGGAGTTCTGGGGGTCCCAGGGGTCCCAGGGAGGGGGTTCCTGGGTGCTGGATTTCCAGGGAAGGGGGTTCCTGGGGGTCCCAGGGGTCCCAGGGAGGGGGTCCTGGGTGCTGGGTTTCCAGGGAAGGGGGTTCCTGGGGGTCCAGGGGTCCCAGGGAGGGGGTCCTGGGTGCTGGATTTCCAGGGAAGGGGGTTCCTGGGGGTCCCAGGGGTCCCAGGGAGGGGGTCCTGGGGGGTCCCAGGAAAGGGGTCCCAGGTCTGGGGGTCGCGGGGAGGGTCACAACGGGTGCTGGGGTGCCAGGGAGGGGGTCCCTGGTCTGGGGGTCCTGGGGAGGGGGTCCTGGGTGCTGGGGTCCCAGGGAAGGGAGTTCCTGGGGTCCCAGGGAGGGGGTCCTGGGTCTGGGGGTCCCGGGGAGGGGGTCCTGGGTGCTGGGGTCCCAGGGAAGGGAGTTCCTGGGGTCCCAGGGAGGGGGTCCTGGGTCTGGGGGTCCCGGGGAGGGGATCCTGGGTGCTGGGGTCCCAGGGAAAGGGGGTTCCTGGGTGCCCCAGGAAAGGGGGTCCCAGGTCTGGGGGTCGCAGGGAGGGTCACACGGGTGCTGGGGTCCCAGGGAAGGGGGTTCCTGGGGGTCCCAGGGGTCCCAGGGAGGGGGTCCTGGGGGTCCCAGGAAAGGGGTCCCAGGTCTGGGGGTCGCGGGGAGGGTCACACGGGTGCTGGGGTGCCAGGGAGGGGGTCCCGGGTCTGGGGGTCCTGGGGAGGGGGTCCTGGGTGCTGGGGTCCCAGCGAAGGGAGTTCCTGGGGTCCCAGGGAGGGGGTCCTGGGTCTGGGGGTCCCGGGGAGGGGATCCTGGGTGCTGGGGTCCCAGGGAAAGGGGGTTCCTGGGTGCCCAGGAAAGGGATCCAGGTCTGGGGGTCGCAGGGAGGGTCACACGGGTGCTGGGTTTCCAGGGAAGGGGGTTCCTGGGGGTCCCAGGGGTCCCAGGGAGGGGGTCCTGGGGGTCCCAGGAAAGGGGGTCCAGGTCTGGGGGTCCAGGGAGGGCTTCCTGGGTGCTGGGGTCTGCAGCCCTGCAGAAACGGGTGCCCGGCTGTTGCAGGGAGCGGGTGCCGTCCCCGGGGGTGCCCACCCAGGGGTCCGGGGGTCCCCATGCTGGGGGGGTTCCCGAGTCTGAGGGTCACAGGGAGGGGGTCCTGGGTGTTGGGGTCCCAGGGAAGGGGGTTCCTGGGGTTCGCAGGGAGGGGGTCTTGGGTGTTGGGGTCCCCGGAGGGGATCCTGGGTCTGGGGGTCCCAGGTGTTGGGGTCCCAGGGAGAGGGTCCCAGGTCTGGGGGTCCCAGGGAGGGGTTCCTGGCTCTGGGGATCCTGGGGAGGGGGTCCCAGTCTGGGGGTCCCAGCTCTGCGGTCCCCGATCTCCCAAGAAAGGGGCACCCCGACACCGCAGGCCCCGCGGAAACGGGTGCCCGGCTGTTGCGGGGAGCGGGTGCCCGTCCCCGGGGGTGCCCACCCAGGGGTCCGGGGGGGGTGCCCATGCCGGGGGGGGGTCCCCACTCACCAGCTGCTCCCCCGAGAGCACCTCGAGCAGGCGCAGCAGCATGCGGCCGTCGCGCAGGTCGCTGTACAGGTCGCCCAGCGCGGCAGGTGCCCCCGCGCCAGGTGGGAGTTCACCCACTTGGTGAAGGTCTTCTTCTGCACCGCCTCGCGCTCGTCTGCGCGGGGGGCGTCACCGGGGGGCTGGCACCCCCAGGGCCCCCCGAGACCCCCAGAGACACCCCCCCAGACCTCCCAGAGACCCCCAGAGACCCCCCAGAGACCCCCACACCCCCCCAGAGACCCCCCAGAGACCCCCACACCACCCCAGAGACCCCCACAGACCCCACACCCCCTAGAGACCCCCCAGAGACCCCCACACCCCCACAGACCCCCCAGAGACCCCACACCCCCCACATCCCCCAGAGACCCCCCAGAGACCCCCACAGACCCCCACAGACCCACAGACCCCCCAGAGACCCACACAGACCCCACACCCCCTAGAGACCCCCCAGAGACCCCACACCCCCACAGACCCCCCCAGAGACCCCACACCCCCCACATCCCCCAGAGACCCCCCAGAGACTCCCCCAGAGACCCCCACAAACCCCCACATCCCCCAGAGACCCCCACACCCCCCAGAGACCCCCACAGACCCCCCAGAGACCCCACAACCCCCAGAGACCCCCCAGAGACCCCACACCCCCACAGACCCCACAGAGACCCCACACCCCCCACATCCCCCAGAGACCCCCCAGAGACCCCCACAGACCCCCCACAGACCCACAGACCCCCCAGAGACCCCCACAGACCCCACACCCCCTAGAGACCCCCAGAGACCCCCACACCCCCACAGACCCCCCCAGAGACCCCCACACCCCCCACATCCCCCAGAGACCCCCCAGAGACCCCCACAGACCCCCACAGACCCCACAGACCCACAGACCCCCCAGAGACCCACACAGGACCCCACACCCCCTAGAGACCCCCCAGAGACCCCCACACCCCCACAGACCCCCCAGAGACCCCACACCCCCCCCACATCCCCCCAGAGACCCCCCAGAGACTCCCCAGAGACCCCCACAAACCCCCACATCCCCCAGAGACCCCCCACACCCCCCAGAGACCCCCACAGACCCCCCCAGAGACCCCACAACCCCCAGAGACCCCCCAGAGACCCCCACACCCCCACAGACCCCCCCAGAGACCCCACACCCCCCCACATCCCCCAGAGACCCCCCAGAGACCCCCAGAGACCCCCACAGACCCACAGACCCCCCAGAGACCCACACAGACCCCCACACCCCCTAGAGACCCCCCAGAGACCCCCACACCCCCACAGACCCCCCCAGAGACCCCACACCCCCCACATCCCCCAGAGACCCCCCAGAGACCCCCCCCCCACAGACCCCCCCCAGAGACCCCCACACCCCCACATCCCCCAGAGACCCCCCAGAGACCCCCAGAGACCCCCACAGACCCACAGACCCCCCCAGAGACCCACACAGACCCCACACCCCCTAGAGACCCCCCAGAGACCCCCACACCCCTACAGACCCCCCCAGAGACCCCACACCCCCCACATCCCCAGAGACCCCCCAGAGACTCCCCAGAGACCCCCACAAACCCCCACATCCCCAGAGACCCCCCACACCCCCCAGAGACCCCCCACAGACCCCCCAGAGACCCCACAACCCCCAGAGACCCCCCAGAGACCCCCACACCCCCACAGACCCCCACAGAGACCCCACACCCCCCCACATCCCCCAGAGACCCCCCAGAGACCCCCACAGACCCCCACAGACCCACAGACCCCCCAGAGACCCCCACAGACCCCACACCCCCTAGAGACCCCCCAGAGACCCCCACACCCCCCACAGACCCCCCCAGAGACCCCACACCCCCCCACATCCCCCAGAGACCCCCCCAGAGACCCCACAGACCCCCCACAGACCCACAGACCCCCCAGAGACCCACACAGACCCCACACCCCCTAGAGACCCCCCAGAGACCCCCACACCCCCACAGACCCCCCCCAGAGACCCCACAACCCCCACATCCCCCAGAGACCCCCACAAACCCCCCCAGAGACCCCAAACCCCCCAGAGACCCCCACAAACCCCCCCAGAGAGCCCCACAAACCTCCCCAGAGACCTCAAACCCCCCAGAGACCACCACAGACCCCCCCCAGAGATCCCCAACCCTTCCCAGAGACCCCACACCCCCCCAGAGACCCCCACACTGGCCAGAGACCCCCACAACCCCCCCCAGAGACCCCAAACCCCCTCAGAGACCCCCACAACACTCTCCAGAGGCCCCCAGAGACCCCCAAACCCCCCAAAAACCCCACAATCCCCCCAGAGATCCCCAAAGCCCCCAGAACTCCCCACCCCCCCCGAGACCCCCACAGCCCCCCAGAGACCCCCAACACCCCCAGAGACCCCAAATCCCCCCCAAAAAGGGGAGCCCGGGACCCCCCATCCCAGGCCAGCACCCAGAAATCCGGGCCCCCCATGGTGGGGCAGCACAGATGGGGGTCCCGGGGGGGTGTCCCCTGCCCCCCCCCCCTTCCTCTGCCCCCCAACCCGGGGGTCCCAGGACCCCCTGAGTTTTTGGGGGGCGGTGGGGGTCTACCTGCGCCAGCCGTACCCACACCGGCCCCGGATTGGGGGGGACAGGATTTGGGGATGGGGTCAGGGGGGCCCGATTGGGGGCTTTGGGGGGGGCTGCAGGGGGGGATGAGGGGGGTCCGGGGGGGGCTGCAGGGGGGTTTGGGGGAGAATTGGGGGGCTGGGGGGGATTAGGGGGGTTTTGGGGGGGGCTGCAGGGGGGATGAGGGGGTCTTGGGGGTCTGCAGGGGGTTTGGGGAGATTTGGGGGTCTGGGGGGGTTGGGGGGGATTTGGGGGGCTGTGGGGAGATTGGGGGTTTGGGGGAGCTGCAGGGGGGGATGAGGGGTTCTTGGGGGGCTGCAGGGGGTTTGGGGAGATTTGGGGGTCTGGGGGGGAATTGGGGGGGCTGTGGGGGGATTGGGGGGGTTTTGGGGGTCTGCAGGGGGTTTGGAGGAGATTTGGGGGGCTGGGGGGGAATTGGGGGTTTGGGGGGATTCGGGGGGCTGTGGGGGGTTTGGGGGAGATTTGGAGGGCTGGGGGGAATTGGGGGGGTTGGGGGAGATTTGGGGGGCTGTGGGGGGGATTGGGCATTTTTGGGGGATTTGGGGGGCTGTGGGGGGATTGGGAGGTTTGGGGGACTGCAAGGGGGGATTGGGGGGGCTGGGGGGGACACGACCCAAGTCCCTGGGTCCCCCCAAACCCCTGGGTCCCCCCCGGATCCTTGGTCCCCCCCAAAACCTCTGGGTCCCTCTGCACCCCTGGGTCCCCCCCAAACCCCTGGGTCTCCCCTGCACCCCTGGGTCCCCCCCAAACCCCTGGGTGTCCCCCCCTGCACCCCCTGTGTCCCCCCCCACGCCCCTGGGTCCCCCCCGCACCCCTGGGTCCCAAGGCGAGGGGGTGCCCCAGGAGCCCCCCCCAGCGTCCGGGGGGCGTGGGGGCGTCGCCCCACAGGGTTTGGGTGTTGCTGGTTTCGGGGTGCGGGGTGGGTGGGGGGGTGCGGTGGTTTCGGGGAGGCTCGTGGGAACCTGGCGGGATCTATAGGGGCAGGGGGGGGGGCACCCAGAGGGACCCATGGGGTGGGGGCACCCGTACGGCCTGAGGGGGGCACCTATAGGGCCTCAAGGAGCACCTATAGGGTCCTGGAAAACACCTATAGGGCCCAGAGAGGGGGGTGTCTATAGGGCCTGGGGGGTCTATAGGGTCTGGGGGGACCCTGGAGGCACTTGTGGGGTTCTGGGGAGCCCCACAGGGCTGGGGGGGTCTATAGGGTCTGGGGGGGGACCCTGGAGGCACTTGTGGGGCTCTGGGGAGCCCCATAGGGACTGGGGGAGCACCCAGGCAGCACCTATAGGGCCAGGGGAGACTATAGGGCCCAAGAGGGGGGTGTCTATAGGGCCTGGGGGTGTCCATAGGATCTAGGGGGGACCCTGGAGGCACTTGTGGGGCTCTGGGGAGCCCCATAGGGACTGGGGGAGCACCCAGGCAGCACCTATAGGGCCAGGGGAGACTATAGGGCCCAAGAGGGGGGTGTCTATAGGGCCTGGGGGTGTCTATAGGATCTAGGGGGGACCCTGGAGGCACTTGTGGGGCTCTGGGGAGCCCCATAGGGACTGGGGGGGGGCACCCAGGCTGCACCTATAGGGCCAGGGGAGACTATAGGGGCCCGGGGGGGGGTGTCTATAGGGCCTTTGTGGGGGGGCACAGATGGACTTGGGGGGACAGAGGAACCAAGAGGGGACAAAGGAACTTGGGGGGCACAGATGGACTTGGGGGGCACAGAGAGACGTGGGGGGTACAGAGGAATTTGGGGGGCACAGAGAGATTTGGGGGGCACAGATGGATTTGGGGTCAGAGGGACTTGGGGGGCACAAAGGGACCAAGGGGGGACAGAGAGACTTGGGGGGCACAGAGGGATTTGAGGAGACAGAGGGATTTGGGGGGCACAGACAGACTTGGGGGGCACAGAGGAACCGAGAGGGGACAAGAGAGACTTGGGGGGCACAGAGGGATTTGAGGGCACAGAGGGATTTGGGGGGGCACAGAGCAATTTGGGGGGCACAGAGGAACCGAGAGGGGACAGAGGGATTTGGGGGGCACAGACTTGGGGGGCACAAAAGGATTTGGAGGCACAGAGGGATTTGGGGGGCACAGAGGGACTTGGGGGGCACAGAGAGACTTGGGGGGCACAGAAGGATTTGAGGGCACAGAGGGATTTGGGGGCATAGAGAGACTTGGGGGGCACAGAAGGATTTGAAGGCACAGACGGATTTGGGGGGCACAGAGGGACTTGGGGGGCACAGAAGGATTTGGGGGGCACAGAGGAACCGAGAGGGGCCAGAGGGATTTGGGGGGCACAGAAAGATTTGAGGGGACAGAGGGACTTGGGGGGCACAGAGGGATTTGGGGGGCACAGACAGACTTGGGGGGCACAGAAGGATTTGAGGGCACAGAGGGACTTGGGGGGCACAGAGGGACTTGGGGGGCACAGAGGAATTTGGGGGGCACAGAGGAACCAAGAGGGGCCAGAGAAATTTGGGGGGCACAGAAAGATTTGAGGGGACAGAGGGATTTGGGGGGCACAGACAGACTTGGGGGGCACAGAAGGATTTGAGGGCACAGAGGGACTTGGGGGGCACAGAAGGATTTGGGGGGCACAGAGGAACCGAGAGGGGCCAGAGGGATTTGGGGGGCACAGAGGGATTTGGGGGGCACAGAAGGATTTGAGGGCACAGAGGGACTTGGGGGGCACAGAGGAATCGAGAGGGGACAGGGATCTTGGGGGGCACAGAGGGATTTGGGGGGCACAGAGGGACTTGGGGGGCACAGAAGGATTTGAGGGCACAGAGGGACTTGGGGGGGCACAGAGGAATCGAGAGGGGACAGGGATTTGGGGGGCACAGAGGGATTTGGGGGGCACAGAGGGACTTGGGGGCACAGAGGGACTTGGGGGGCACAGAAGGATTTGGGGGGGCACAGAGGAACCAAGAGGGGCCAGAGGGATTTGGGGGGCACAGAAAGATTTGAGGGGACAGAGGGACTTGGGGGGCACAGAGGGATTTGGGGGGCACAGAGGAATCGAGATGGGACAGGGATTTGGGGGGCACAGAGGGACTTGGGGGGCACAGAGGGATTTGGGGGGCACAGACAGACTTGGGGGGCACAGAGGGATTTGGGGGGCACAGAGGGACTTGGGGGGCACAGAGGGGGTCTACAGGGACGGGGGGGGGACCGGGAGGTCCCTGGGGTGACTTGGGGGGGGGGGGGGCCCTTGGGGGTCCCCACCGCGAGCTGGGGAGTGGGGGGACCCCCCCGCCCCCCTCTCTCACCTTGGAGCGTGTTCACGCGGGCAGGCCCGTGCACGTACAGGCGTGCACCGGCACGTGTTCACGCAGGTGGGCCGTGCACGAGTACAGGCGTGCACCGGAGCGTGTTCACGCGGGCGGGCCTGTGTGCACGTACAGGCGTGCACCAGAGCGTGTTCACGCGGGCGGGCCTGTGTGCGCGTACAGGCGTGCACCGGAGTGTGTTCACGCGGGCGGGCCTGTGGTGCGCGTACAGGCGTGCACCGGAGCGTGTTCACGCGGGCGGGCCTGTGTGCACGTACAGGCTGTGCACCAGAGCGTGTTCACGCGGGCAGGCCCGTGTGCGCGTACAGGCACGCACCGGCGTGTGTTCATGACGCGTGTTCATGCGGGCGGGCCCGTGCACGAGAACAGGCATGCACCGGAGCGTGTTCGCACGGGTGAGCCTGTGTGCATGTACAGGCGTGCACCAGAGCGTGTTCACAGCGCATGTTCATGCGGGTGGGCCTGTGCGCGTGTACAGGTGTGGACACGTGCGTGTTCACGGCACGCGTTCACACAGGTGGGCCCATGCGCGCGTACAAGCATGGACACGTGCGTGTTCACGGCGTGTGTTCACGCAGGCAGGCCCATGCATGTGTACAGGCGTGCACCAGTGCGTGTTCACGGCGCGTGTTCATGCAGACGGGCCCGTGTGCACGTACAGGCGTGCACCAGTGCGTGTTCACACGGGTGGGCCATGCACGTGTACAGGCGTGCACTGGTGTGTGTTCACGGCCCGCGTTCACGCAGACGGGCCCGAGGTGCACGTACAGGCATGGACACGTGTGTGTTCACGGCGCGTGTTCTCTACGAGCGGGCCCATGTGTGCATACAGGTGTGCACAGGCGCGTGTTCACGCGGGTGGGCCGTGCACGTGTACAGGCGTGCACCACTGCGTGTTCACAGGCGCGTGTTCACGCGGGTGGGCCCGTGTGTGCATACAAGTGTGGACACGCGCGTGTTCACGTGTACACGCGCACATCCACATCCCCGCGTGTGCGCCCCTGTGCATGCATGTTGCATGTACGCGTGCACGCACGCGTGTGGGGGTGCCCCCTCCTCTTTTTGGGGTCCCCCCCTCGTTTTTTGGGGGGGCTCCGCCATGTTTTATGGGGTGCCCCTCCATATTTTTGGCATGTCCCTGTTTCTGGGTGCTCCTCCATATTTTTGGGGTGCCCATCCCCTATTTTTGGGGTGCTCCTCCATGTTTTCAGGGTGCCCCATCCATGGTTTTGGGGTGCCTCTCATTTTTGGGGTGCCCCTCCATGTTTTTGGGGTGCTCCTCCATGGTTTTGGGGTGCCCCTCCATACTTTTGGGGGGCTCCTACAGAATTTTGGGGTGCCCCTCCATGTTTTTAGGGTGCTCCTCCATATTTTCAGGGTGCTCCTCCACATTTTTGGGGTGCCCTCCATATTTTCGGGGTGCCCCTCCATGTTTTTGAGGTGCCCCTCCATGTC
>NW_027461240.1:0-64547 GCF_030463565.1 Pelecanus crispus
GGATGGGGTCTTGGGGTCCCAGGAGGAGGAGGAGGAGGAAGGCCAGTTGGGGTCCCCAGGAAGAGGAGGAGGAGGAGGGTTTTGGGGTCCCTGTGAACAGGAGGGGAGGAAGAGGAGCAGGATGGGGTTTTGGGTCCCCAGGAGGAGGAGGAGAAGGAGGAGGAGGAGGAGGAGGAGGAGGAAGGCCGGTGGGTGCCCAGGTGCTGAGGAGGGGGAAGGGGAGAGGAGGAAGGCTGGCCTGGGGGTCCCCAGGAGGAGGAGGAGGAGAAGGAGGAAGGCTGGCCTGGGGGTCCCCAGGAGGAGGAGGAGGAGGAGGTGGAAGAAGGCCAGCCTGGGTCCCCAGGAGGAGGAGGAGGAGGAGGAGGAGGAGGAGGAGGAAGGCTGGCCTGGGGGTCCCCAGGAAGAGGAGGAGGAAGGCCAGTTGGCGATCCCCAGGAAGAGGAGGAGGAGGGTTTTGGGGTCCCCACGAGCAGGAGGGGAGGAAGAGGAGCAGGATGGGGTTTTGGGGTCCCAGGAGGAGGAGGAGGAGGAGGAGGAAGGCTGGCCTGGGTCCCCAGGAGGAGGAGGAGGAGGGGGAGGAAGGCTGGCCTGGGTCCCCAGGAGGAGGAGGAGGAGGGGGAGGAAGGCCGGCCTGGGTGCCCAGGAGAGGAGGAGGAGGAGGAGGAGGAGGAGGAGGAGGAAGGCTGGCCTGGGTGCCCAGGAGGAGGAGGAGGAGGGGGAGGAAGGGCGGCCTGGGTGCCCAGGAGGAGGAGGAGGAGGAGGAGGAGGAGGAAGGCCAGCCTGGGTGCCCAGGAGGAGGAGGAGGAGGAGGAGGAGAAGGCCGGCCTGGGTGCCCAGGAGGAGGAGGAGGAGGAGGAAGGCTGGCCTGGGTCCCCAGCAGGAGGAGGAGGAGGGGGAGGAAGGGGCGGCCTGGGTCCCCCGGAGGAGGAGGAGGAGGCGGCGGCTCACCGTGGGCGCCGCGGGTGAGGAAGGGCGTGCGGTTGATGGCGATGGGCACGGTGCCGTGGCGGCTGTGGAAGTGGTGGACGTGGTGGGTGGTGGAGAGGCTGGAGGAGACCCTGGCCGGGCGCCCGGGGGCCGCCAGCACCCCCAGCGCCAGCAGCGCCAGCCCCAGCGCCCCGGGGCCCCCCCGGCCCCCCATGGGCCCTCAGCGCCGCCCCCCCATCCGCCGGGGCCCCGCGCCGGGGGCACCTGAGGCGGGGCGGGGGGCCCCCGCGAGGAGCCGCTGGGGGGGCGCCCCAAAATGGGGGGGGGGTGAAGGGAGGGGAGTGGGCCCCGAAATGGGGCGAGTGCCCCAAAATGGGGGAAGTACCCCAAAATGGGGGGGGGGAGCAGTGGAGAGGGGTGCGCCCCAAAATGGGGGGAGTGCCCCAAAATGGGGAGGGGGTGAAGGGAGGGGAGTGGGCCCCGAAATGGGGCGAGTGCCCCAAAATGGGGGAAGTACCCCAAAATGGGGGGGGGGGGGAGCAGTGGAGAGGGGTGCGCCCCAAAATGGGGGGAGCAGCAAAGGGTGAGGGGTGCGCCCCAAAATGGGGGGAGTGCCCCAAAATGGGGGGGGCAGCGAAGGGAGAGGGGTGTGCCCCAAAATGGGGGCAGCAGCAAAGGGTGAGGGTTGTGCCCCAAAATGGGGGAGCAGCGAAGGGAGAGGGGTGAACCCCAAAATGGGGGAGGGGGAGCAGTGGAGAGGAGTGCACCCAAAATGGGGGGGAGCAGTGAAGGGACAGGAGTGTACCCCAAAATGGGGGGGGTGAGCAGTGGAGAGGGGAGCGCCCCAAAATGGGGGGAGCAGCAAAGGGAGAGGGGTGCGCCCCAAAATGGGCTACAGGGAGGATTGAGCCCCAAAATGGGGTCTATGGGGGGACTGCACCCAAAATGTGGCCCTGGGGGGGGAAGTTGTGCCCCAAAAGGTGATTTGAGAGGGGATTGCACCCCAAAATGTAGCCCAGGAGGGGGACTGCACCCTAAACTGGGCGTTGAGGGGGGGCTGTGCCCCAAAAGGGGGTCTGGGGGGTTATTTGCACCCCCAAAAAGTGGTCTGGGGGGGTAGAGCCCCAAGATGTGGTTTGAAAAGGGGGAGCTGTGCCCCAAAATAGAGTCTAGGGGCAGTGCTGCACCCCAAAATGTGACGGGGGGGGGCTGTGCCCCAAAATGTGGCCTGAGGGGGGGGGTGCACCCCAAAATGGGGCTGGGGGGGGGTGAGGCCCCGAAATGCAGCTGGGGGGGGGGGTCGTGAGCCCAAAATTGGGCTGGGGGGCCTCGAGTCACCCCAAAAATGGGGCTGGAGCGGGCAGCCCCGAACCACCCTGCCCTCAAGCCAGGGGAGCCCCAAATCCCCCCCAAACTGGGCCCTGGGTCACCCCGCGAGGGCTGGGGGGTCCCCGAATCCCCCCCGGTTGGGGCCAAAGGACCCCAGAATCCACCCACAGGGCTTGGGGGGGGGCGAGTCACCCCAAAAACGGGGCTGGGGGAGGCCCCAGATCACCCCAAATCCCCCTAAAATGGGGGGGGGGCAAATCACCCCAAAATGGGGCGGGGGGGGGGGGGATCGCCCAAATCTCCCCCTAGAACAGGGCTGGGGGGGGCCAAATGCCCCCCCAAAATGGGGCTTGGGGGGCGCAGCCCCCCCTAGAGAAGCGGGAGCTCCCCGGACGCCCCCGAAGGGCCTGGGGGGTCCTGACCCCCCCTGGGGCGCGGGGCCGGGGGGGTGCCGAGCGCCCCCCCCGCGGGGGGTCTGGATCCCCCCCCGGGGCTCAGAGCATGCGGGGGGGGGGCGAGGGGGGGCCCCGGGGCGGGGGGGGCCAGGGCGGGGGGGGGCGCGGGGGGGGCTCAGAGGGGGTCGAGCATGGTCCGGGGGAGGGGGGGAGATGGGGGGCGGGGGGGGGGGTGAGCGGGACGGAGGATGTGGGGATGGGGATGAAGGTGGGGACGGGGATGAGGATGAGGATGGGGATGAGGATGAGGGATGAGGAGGAGGATGAGGATGGGGATGGAGGATGAGGATGGAGGATGAGGGGGATGAGGATGAGGATGGGGGTGAGGATGAGGATGAGGATGGAGGATGAGGGGGATGAGGATGAGGGGGATGGAGGATGAGGATGAGGATGCGGGATGAGGATGAGGATGCGGATGTGGGGCGGAGGAGCGCAGATGGAGGGTGGGGGGCAGAAGCCGGGGGGCTGCGGGGCGGAGGCCGGGGGCTGCTGGGGAGGTGGGGGGGGCGGTGAGGATGAGGATGGGGCCGGGGGCTCTGGCCTGGGCGGCTCCGGCTGCGGCGGCTCGGCGCGGCGGTGGGGCGCGGTGGGGCGCGGTGGGGCGCGGTGGGGCGCGGTGGGGCGGCGGGCGGCCGTGGGGCGGCGGCGGCGGCGGCTGCTGCAGCGGGAGGGGCGGGGGAGGGGGGAGGGGCGGGGGCGGGGCCTGGGGGGAGGGGCCACGCCGCGACCCACGGCGGGGAAGCCGCGGCCGCCGCCGGCAGCCCCACGGGGGGACCCACGGCAGCCCCCCGCCCCCGGCCGGAGAGCGCCGGGGACACAGCGGGGGCCCGCCGGGCCCCACGGGGACCCACGGGGACCCCCTGCGACCCACAGAGACCCCCGGCAGCCCCACAGGGACCCACGGGGACCCACGGCAGCCCCACAGGGACCCGCAGAGACCCCCTGCGACCCACAGAGACCCCCGGCAGCCCCACAGGGACCCACGGGGACCCACGGCAGCCCCACAGGGACCCGCAGAGACCCCCTGCGACCCACAGAGACCCCCGGCAGCCCCACAGGGACCCACGGGGACCCACGGCAGCCCCACAGGGAGCCGCAGAGACCCCCTGCGACCCACAGAGACCCCCGGCAGCCCACAGGGACCCACGGGGACCCACGGCAGCCCCACAGGGACCCGCAGAGACCCCCCTGCGACCCACAGAGACCCCCGGCACAGCCCCACAGAGCCCCGCGGCAGCCCCATAGGGACCCACAGAGCCCCACGGCCAGCCCCACGGGGACCCCCAGAGACCCCCCCTGCGACCCACAGAGACCCCCAGCAGCCCCACAGAGCCCCACGGCAGCCCCACAGGGACCCACAGGGGGACCCACGGCAGCCCCACGGCAGCCCCATAGGGACCCACGGGGGGACCCACGGCAGCCCCACAGGGACCCACGGCAGCCCCACGGACACCCCCAGATACCCCCCTGCGACCCACAGAGACCCCCGGCAGCCCCACAGAGCCCCGCGGCAGCCCCACAGGGACCCACGGGGGGACCCACGGCAGCCCCACAGGGACCCACGGGAGCCTCACGGCAGCCCCATGGGGACCCACAGCAGCCCCACAGAGCCTCATAGCAGCCCCACAGGGATCCATGGCAGCCCCACAGGCACCCACAGAGCCCCACGGCAGCTCCACAGGGACCCACAGCAGCCCCACAGGGACACGCTGGGACCCACGGCAGCCCATGGGGACCCACAGCTGCCCACCAGGAACGACAGCAGCCCCACGGCAGCTCCCAGGGACCCCCGGTACACCCACAGCGACCCACAGCAGCATCCGGCCCCCCCACGACAGCGTCACTCTGAGCCCCGTCTGCCCCACGGCGTCACCGTGCCCCACGGGCGCCCCATGGAACAGCGGGTGGGAGCTGGGGGGATGCAGCCCCGGGACGCCTGGGTCCCCCGGGAGCGGGAGGGAGGGGTCACACCACCGGCCCTCGCACGCCCCCCGTGCCCCACGCGCGTGTGCAAACGGGGGGGGCCGGCTCTGCCCGGAGCTCACCTGGGCCTTGAGGGTGCGGGGACACGGGGACCCCGTGCAAGGGACGCGGGGACAAGGGCCCCGTGCAAGGGACACGCACACACGTGTCCCGCGCAAGGCACGAGGCCGCACGCACCTCGTGCGAGGGACCTGGGGACACGCGGGCCTCGTGCAAGGGACGCCCGCGTCCCGTGCAAGGCACGTGAGGCCGCACGCACCTTCCGCGAGGGGCACGGGGCCACAGCCGCCTCGTGCAAGGCGCACGGGGCCACCCGCACCTTGCACGAGGACTCGGGGCCACAGCCGCCCCCGTGCAAGGGCGCCGGGGAGACCCGCGCCCCCCGTGCCCCCCCCCCACTCACGGTCGTTGCAGACGGGGCCCCCGTACGAGGTCATGGTGCAGTCGCACGTGAAGCCGTCCCACTGCTGCAGGCAGACGCCCTGGTTGGCGCACGACTCCTCCGTGCACGTCGTGCTCGGGCCTGCGGGCGCCGGCGTCACTGGGGTGCCCCCACCCCGAGCCCCCCCCGCCTCCACCCTGCCTGCGCTCGGGCGCCCTCGAGCACCCTCGTGCAACCCCGCGCACCCCCCGCCTGCCTCCGCACACCCTCGTGAAGCCCCCCCCCCCCGCGCGCCCCCCGCATGCCTTCGCACGCCGCCGTGCGCCCCCGTGCCCCCCTCTCCGCCCCTGCGCGCGCACCCCACGTGCCCCGAGCACCCCTGGGCGCCCGCGTCCAGCCCCCCCGGTCCCCTGGGCGCCCCGTGAGCACCCGTGCACGCTCGCGTGCCCTTGCGCACCCCCGTGAGTCTCTGGGCACCCCCGTACCTCCTCCCGCAGCCCCACGCGCCCCCCTGCCCCCTCCCGCAGCCCCGTGAACCCACGCGCGTGCCCGTTCCCCTTCCTGCACCCCTGGGCACCCTTTGGCATTCCCGTGCCCCCTCCTGCCCACCCCTGCACCCTTTCACACCCTCCCGCAGCCCCGTGCACCCTCCTGCACCCTCCTGCACCCTCCCGTGCCCCTTCCTGCCCACCCGTGCACCCTTTCACACCTCTGTGCCCCCTCCCACACCCTCCTGCACCCCTGTGCCCCCTCCTGCCCCCTTCTGCACCCCCAATCCCCTTCCCACACCCCTGTGCCCCCTCCTGCACCCCATTCCCCTTCCTGGACCCCTGTGGCCCCCCCTGCACCCCCGTGCTCTGTCCTGCACCCCTGTTCACCTTCCTGCACCCCTGTGCACCCTCCCGCACCCCTGTGCCCACTCCTCCACCCCTGTGCCTACTCCTGCACCCCCGTGCCCCCTCCTGCACCCCTGTGCCCCTGTGCCCGCTCCCGCACCCCTATGCCCACACCTGCACCCCTGTGCCCCTGTGCCCGCTCCCGCACACCCATGCCCCCTCCGTGCTCTGTCCTGCACCTTCCTGCACCCCTGTGCCCCCTCCTGCACCCCTGTGCCCCCTCCTGCACCCCTGTGCCCTCTCCTGCATCCCCGTGCTCTGTCTTGCACCCTCCTGCACCCCTGTGCCCGCTCCCGCACGCCCGTGCCCCCTCCTGCACCCCCGTGCTCCATCCTGCACCTTCCTGCACCCCTGTGCCCCCTCCTGCACCCTCCTGCACCCCTGTGCCCGCTCCCGCACACCCATGCCCCCTCCGTGCTCCGTCCTGCACCTTCCTGCACCCCTGTGCCCGCTCCTACACCCCCATGCTCCGTCCTGCCCCCTCCTGCACCCCTGTGCCCGCTCCTACACCCCCATGCTCCGTCCTGCCCCCTCCTGCACCCCTGTGCCCGCTCCCGCACGCCCGTGCCCCCTCCTGCACCCCCGTGCTCCATCCTGCACCTTCCTGCACCCCTGTGTCCCCTCCTGCACCCCCGTGCTCCGTCCTGCACCTTCCTGCACCCCTGTGCCCCCTCCTGCACCCCTGTGCCCCCTCCTGCACCCCCGTGCCCCCTCCTGCACTCTCCTGCACCCCTGTGCTCCCTCCTGCACCCCCGTGCCCCCTCCTGCACCCTCCTGCACCCCCGTGCTCCCTCCTGCCCCCTCCTGCACCCCCGTGCCCACTCCTGCACCCTCCTGCACCCCTGTGCTCCCTCCTGCACCCCTGTGCCCTCTCCTGCATCCCCGTGCTCTGTCTTGCACCCTCCTGCACCCCTGTGTCCCCTCCTGCACCCCCGTGCTCCGTCCTGCACCTTCCTGCACCCCTGTGCCCCCTCCTGCACCCCTGTGCCCCCTCCTGCACCCCTGTGCTCCCTCCTGCACCCCCGTGCTCCCTCCTGCACTCTCCTGCACCCCTGTGCTCCCTCCTGCACCCCCGTGCCCCCTCCTGCACCCTCCTGCACCCCCGTGCTCCCTCCTGCCCCCTCCTGCACCCCCGTGCCCACTCCTGCACCCTCCTGCACCCCTGTGCTCCCTCCTGCACCCCTGTGCCCTCTCCTGCATCCCCGTGCTCTGTCTTGCACCCTCCTGCACCCCTGTGCCCCCTCCTGCACCCCTGTGCCCGCTCCTACACCCCCATGCTCCGTCCTGCACCCTCCTGCACCCCTGTGCCCGCTCCCGCACCCCTATGCCCACACCTGCACCCCCGTGCTCCGCCCTGCACCCTCCTGCACCCCTGTGCCCGCTCCCGCACGCCCGTGCCCCCTCCTGCACCCCCGTGCTCCATCCTGCACCCTCCTGCACCCCTGTGCTCCCTCCTGCACCCCTGTGCTCCCTCCTGCACCCCCGTGCTCCGCCCTGCACCCTCCTGCACCCCTGTGCCCGCTCCCGCACGCCCGTGCCCCCTCCTGCACCCTCCTGCACCCCCATGCCCCCTCCTGCACCCTCCTGCACCCCCGTGCTCCATCCTGCACCTTCCTGCACCCCTGTGCTCCCTCCTGCACCCCTGTGCCCCCTCCTGCACCCTCCTGCACCCCTGTGCCCCCTCCTGCACCCCTGTGCCCTCTCCTGCATCCCCGTGCTCTGTCTTGCACCCTCCTGCACCCCTGTGCCCCCTCCTGCACCCCTGTGCCCGCTCCTACACCCCCATGCTCCGTCCTGCACCCTCCTGCACCCCTGTGCCCGCTCCCGCACGCCCGTGCCCCCTCCTGCACCCCCGTGCTCCATCCTGCACCCTCCTGCACCCCTGTGCTCCCTCCTGCACCCCCGTGCTCCGCCCTGCACCCTCCTGCACCCCTGTGCCCGCTCCTGCACCCCCGTGCCCGCTCCTGCACCCCCGTGCTCCCTCCTGCACCCTCCTGCACCCCTGTGCCCGCTCCTGCACCCCCGTGCCCGCTCCTGCACCCTCCTGCACCCCTGTGCTCCCTCCTGCCCCCTCCTGCACCCCTGTGCCCGCTCCTGCACCCCCATGCTCTGTCCTGCACCCCTGTGCCTACTCCCACACTCCTGTACCGACTCCTGCACCCCCGTGCCCACTCCTGCACCCTCCTGCACCCCCGTGCTCCCTCCTGCCCCCTCCTGCACCCCCGTGCCCACTCCTGCACCCTCCTGCACCCCTGTGCTCCCTCCTGCACCCCTGTGCCCACTCCTGCACTCTCCTGCACCCCTGTGCTCCCTCCTGCACCCCCGTGCCCGCTCCTGCACCCTCCTGCACCCCCGTGCTCCCTCCTGCCCCCTCCTGCACCCCCGTGCCCACTCCTGCCCCCTCCTGCACCCCTGTGCTCCCTCCTGCACCCCTGTGCCCACTCCTGCACCCTCCTGCACCCCTGTGCTCCCTCCTGCCCCCTCCTGCACCCCTGTGCTCCCTCCTGCACCCCCGTGCCCACTCCTGCACCCTCCTGCACCCCCGTGCTCCCTCCTGCCCCCTCCTGCACCCCTGTGCTCCCTCCTGCACCCTCCTGCACCCCTGTGCCCACTCCTGCACCCTCCTGCACCCCTGTGCTCCCTCCTGCACCCCCGTGCGCACTCCTGCACCCTCCTGCACCCCCGTGCTCCCTCCTGCCCCCTCCTGCACCCCTGTGCTCCCTCCTGCACCCCCGTGCCCACTCCTGCACCCTCCTGCACCCCCGTGCTCCCTCCTGCCCCCTCCTGCACCCCTGTGCTCCCTCCTGCACCCCCGTGCCCACTCCTGCCCCCTCCTGCACCCCCGTGCTCCCTCCTGCACCCTCCTGCACCCCTGTGCTCCCTCCTGCACCCCCGTGCCCACTCCTGCACCCTCCTGCACCCCCGTGCTCCCTCCTGCACCCTCCTGCACCCCTGTGCTCCCTCCTGCACCCCCGTGCCCACTCCTGCCCCCTCCTGCACCCCCGTGCTCCCTCCTGCACCCTCCTGCACCCCTGTGCTCCCTCCTGCACCCCCGTGCCCACTCCTGCACCCTCCTGCACCCCTGTGCTCCCTCCTGCACCCCCGTGCCCACTCCTGCACCCTCCTGCACCCCCGTGCTCCCTCCTGCCCCCTCCTGCACCCCTGTGCCTGCTCCCGCACCCCTGTGCCCCCGGTGCCCCCAGTGCCCCCAATGCCGCCAGTGCCCCCGGTGCCCCCGGTGCCGCCAGTGCCCCCGGTGCCCGGTGGCGGTGGCGGTGGCCTCACCGTCGCAGCCGCGCTGGACGTGGCCCACGCGGTGCAGCGCGTCGGCCAGGAGGTCGGGCAGGCGGCCGTTGAGGTCGAGGGAGGCCAGGCAGCCCTGGAAGCCCCCGCGCGAGGCCACCAGCTTGGGCAGCCGCCCCAGCAGCCCCTTGCTGACGCCCCCGATGTACAGCTCCCCTGGGGGCGGCGGGGGGGTCACCCTCTCTGCGCCCACCCCACGGGTCACCCCCGCGGGGAGCCGCCCCCCGGCGCACCCAGCCACGGGTGCCCCTCCATGGGTGCCCCCCCAAGCAGCCCCCTCTGTGGGTGCCCACCCATGGGTACCCCCCCATGCATGCCCCCTCATGGGTGCCCCCCCAAGCATCCCCCTCCGTGGGTGCCCGCCCATGGGTGTCTCCCATTCTGCAGACCCCCGTTTGGGTGCCCCCCCATGGGTAGCCCCCCAAGCATGCCCCTCCATGGATGCCCCCCCCATGGGTGTCTCCCCCTGCAGACACCCGTTTGGGTGTGCCCCCATGGGTAGCCCCCCGTGGGTGCCCCCCATGCATGTCCTTCCATGGATGCCCCCCCCATGGGTGTCTCCCCCCCCATGGGTGTCTCTCCCTGCAGCCCCCCGTTTGGGTGCCCCCCCATGGGTGTCTCCCCCCCCATGGGTGTCTCCCCCTGCAGCCCCCCGTTTGGGTGCCCCCCCATGGGTGTCTCCCCCTGCAGCCCCCCGTTTGGGTGCCCCCCCATGGGTGTCTCCCCCCCCATGGGTGTCTCTCCCTGCAGCCCCCCGTTTGGGTGCCCCCCCATGGGTGTCTCTCCCTGCAGCCCCCCGTTTGGGTGCCCCCCCATGGGTGTCTCTCCCTGCAGCCCCCCGTTTGGGTGCCCCCCCATGGGTGTCTCCCCCCCCATGGGTGTCTCCCCGTGCAGCCCCCCGTTTGGGTGCCCCCCCCGGGTGTCTCCCCCTGCAGCCCCCCGTTTGGGTGCCCCCCCATGGGTGTCTCCCCGTGCAGACCCCCATTTGGGTGCCCCCCCATGGGTGCCTCCCCCCCCATGGGTGTCTCCCCCTGCAGCCCCCCGTTTGGGTGCCCCCCCATGGGTGTCTCCCCCCCCATGGGTGTCTCCCCGTGCAGCCCCCCGTTTGGGTGCCCCCCCCGGGTGTCTCCCCCTGCAGCCCCCCGTTTGGGTGCCCCCCCATGGGTGTCTCCCCGTGCAGACCCCCATTTGGGTGCCCCCCCATGGGTGCCTCCCCCCCCATGGGTGTCTCCCCCTGCAGCCCCCCGTTTGGGTGCCCCCCCATGGGTGTCTCCCCCTGCTGCCCCCCGTTTGGGTGCCCCCCCATGGGTGTCTCCCCGTGCAGCCCCCCGTTTGGGTGCCCCCCCATGGGTGCCTCCCCCCCCCATGGGTGTCTCCCCCTGCAGCCCCCCGTTTGGGTGCCCCCCATGGGTGTCTCCCCGTGCAGACCCCCGTTTGGGTGCCCCCCCATGGGTGTCTCCCCCCCCATGGGTGTCTCCCCCTGCAGCCCCCCGTTTGGGTGCCCCCCCATGGGTGCCTCCCCCTCCATGGGTGTCTCTCCCTGCAGCCCCCCGTTTGGGTGCCCCCCCATGGGTGTCTCCCCCCCCATGGGTGTCTCTCCCTGCAGCCCCCCGTTTGGGTGCCCCCCCATGGGTGTCTCCCCGTGCAGACCCCCATTTGGGTGCCCCCCCATGGGTGCCTCCCCCCCCATGGGTGTCTCCCCCTGCAGCCCCCCGTTTGGGTGCCCCCCCATGGGTGTCTCCCCCTGCTGCCCCCCGTTTGGGTGCCCCCCCATGGGTGTCTCCCCGTGCAGACCCCCCCGTTTGGGTGCCCCCCCATGGGTGCCTCCCCCCCCATGGGTGTCTCCCCCTGCAGCCCCCCGTTTGGGTGCCCCCCCATGGGTGTCTCCCCCCCCATGGGTGTCTCCCCCTGCAGCCCCCCGTTTGGGTGCCCCCCATGGGTGTCTCCCCGTGCAGCCCCCCGTTTGGGTGCCCCCCCATGGGTGCCTCCCCCCCCATGGGTGTCTCCCCCTGCAGCCCCCCGTTTGGGTGCCCCCCCATGGGTGTCTCTCCCTGCAGCCCCCCGTTTGGGTGCCCCCCCATGGGTGTCTCCCCCTGCAGCCCCCCGCGGGTGCCCCCCAGCCCGCGGCCGCCCCGCTCACCCTTGAGGTCGAGGTTGCGGGCGCCCTGGCCGTGCTGGGTGACGGGCCGCCCGTCCACCCGCAGCCCGTGCAGCGAGCCCCCCTCCCGCGCCACCGCCACCTCGTGCCAGCGCCCGTCGTGCAGCGGCTGCTCCGAGTTGCCCTTCATCAGCGAGGGGCCGTCGCCCAGGTCGAAGACGTAGTGGATGTACCTGGGGGCAGGGGGCGGGGCCTGAGCCCGGGGGCGGGGCCTGAGCCCGGGGGCGGGGCCTGAGCAGAGTGGGGAGGAGGGGGCCTGTCAAACACACGGTGCATGCAGCTGGGGGAGGGGGCGTGGCCAAGGTGGGGGGCGTGGCCAAGGCAAGGGGAGGAGCCTGAGCCAAGGGGAGGGGCCTGGTGCAAGGGGGAGGAACCTGGCACAAGGGGAGGGGCCTGGTGGAAGGGGAGGGGCCTGGCACAAGGGGGAGGAGCCTGAGCCAAGGGGAGGGGCCTGGTGGAAGGGGAGGAGCCTGGCACAAGGGGAGGGGCCTGGTGGAAGGGGGAGGAGCCTGGACCAATGGGGAGGAGCCTGAGCCAAGGGGAGGGGCCTGGCGCAAGGGGGAGGAGCCTGGCACAAGGGGAGGGGCCTGGTGGAAGGGGAGGGGGCCTGGCACAAGGGGGAGGAGCCTGAGACAAGGGGAGAGGCCTGATGGAAGGGGAGGAGCCTGGCACAAGGGGGAGGAGCCTGATGGAAGGGGAGGAGCCTGATGGAAGGGGGAGGAGCCTGAGCCAAGGGGAGGGGCCTGATGGAAGGGAAGGGGCCTGGCACAAGGGGGAGGAGCCTGAGCCAAGGGGAGGGGCCTGATGGAAGGGGAGGGGCCTGATGGAAGGGGAGGAGCCTGAGCCAAGGGGAGGGGCCTGATGGAAGGGGAGGGGCCTGATGGGAGGGGAGGGGCCTGGTGGAAGGGGAGGGGCCTAGCACAAGGGGAGGGGCCTGGCGGAAGGGGAGGGGCCTGGCACAAGGGGGAGGAACCTGAGCCAAGGGGAGGGGCCTGGTGGAAGGGGAGGAGCCTGGCAGAAGGGGAGGGGCCTGATGGAAGGGGGAGGAGCCTGGACCAAGGAGGAGGAGCCTGAGCCAAGGGGAGGGGCCTGAGCCGAGGGGTCACCCTCCAGGTCAAACATAATGCGCGTGCCTGGGGCGTGGCCTCAGCCAGGGGGCGTGGCCAATGCTGGGGGAGGAGCCTGCCACAATGGGGAGGGGCCTGAGCCAAGGGGGCGGGGCCAGACCCAAGGGCTCCGCCCGCCCCCCCCGCATCAAATACAAAACGGGCGCCCTGAGACCAGGGGCGTGGCCTGAGGCAGGGGGCGTGGCCAAATCGGGGAGGGGCCTGGGCCAAGGGGGCGGGGTCTGACCAAGGGGGAGGAGCCTGAGACACCTGGGAGGGGCCTGATGACCAGGGGCGGGGGCTGGGCCAAGGGGCAGGGCCTAAGGTTTGGTGGGGCCATGGGGCGGGGGGTGCCCAGGGGGGCTATGGGTCCCCAGGAGGTCCCCGAGGTCCCCCAGGTCCCCAGGGGGGTTACGGGGTCCCCAGGAGGTCACCAAGGTCCCCCAGGACCCCAGGGGGGTTACGGGGTCCCGAGGAGGTCCCCAAGGTCCCCCAGGTCCCCCTGGTCTCCAGGGGGGTTACGGGGTCCCCAAGGTTCCTGAGGTCCGCAGGGGGGTTACAGGGTCCCCAGGAGGTCCCCCAGGTCCCCAGTGGGGTTACAGGGTCCCCAGGAGGTCCCCCAGGTCCGCAGGGGGGTTACAGGGTCCCCAGGACGTCCCCCAGGTCCCCAGTGGGGTTACAGGGTCCCCAGGAGGTCCCCCAGGTCCGCAGGGGGGTTACAGGGTCCCCAGGAGGTCCCCCAGGTCTGCAGGGGGGTTACAGGGTCCCCAGGAGGTCCCCCAGATCCCCCTGGTCTCCAGGGGTTTACAAGTTCCCCAAGGTCCCTGAGGTCCCCAGGGGGGTTGCGGGGTCCCCAAGGTCCCCCAGGTCCCCAGGGGATTACAGGGTCCCCCAGGCCCCCAGGGGGGTTACGGGGTCCCCAGGAGGTCCACGAGGTCCCCAGGTCCTCCTGGTTGCCCCCCCGGAGACGCGCCCTCACCCCTTAACGAGCTCGACGACGAGGAAGTCGTTGCCGTTGCCGCTGTTGAAGAGGATGAGGCCGTCGGGCGCCGTGGTCTTGAACTGGAAGAAGAGGTGCATGGAGGCGTAGGCCTGGAGCGTGGCCAGCGCCACGTAGGAGCCGCGACCACGGAAGGCCACCGGGTCGGCCACGATGGTCCGGCGGCCGAAGCGGGCGTTGAGCTCGCAGGAGCTGATGTCCCCGTTCTTGCAGAGGTCCAGGTAGGGCAGCCCATTGAAGAGGAGCCCGCTCAGGTGACCCAAGAAGTTGGAGGGCACCACGGCCAGGAAGCGTCGCTCCGTCACGATGCCCGTCTCGATGTTGTGGAACTCCAGGCGGGTGTGGGCGCCCGACATCTGCCCTGCAGGGGGGAGCCGGCGGGGGCGGTGGGTGCCCCTGTGCCCCCGTGTCCCCACGGACCCGCGTCCCTGTGCGCCACGTCCCCGCAGACCTGAGCATCCATGTCCCCACATCCCCACGGACCTGAGCATCCATGTCCCCACATCCCCATGGACCTGAGCATCCATGTCCCCACATCCCCACGGACCTGAGCATCCATGTCCCCACATCCCCATGGACCTGAGCATCCCTGTCCCCACATCCCCACGGACCTGAGCATCCATGTCCCCACATCCCCACGGACCTGAGCATCCATGTCCCCACATCCCCACGGACCTGAGCATCCATGTCCCCACATCCCCACGGACCTGAGCATACCCGTCCCCACATCCCCATGGACCTGAGCATCCATGTCCCCACATCCCCATGGACCTGAGCATCCCCGTCCCCACATCCCCATGGACCTGAGCATCCATGTCCCCACATCCCCATGGACCTGAGCATCCATGTCCCCACATCCCCACGGACCTGAGCATCCATGTCCCCACATCCCCACGGACCTGAGCATCCATGTCCCCACATCCCCACGGACCTGAGCATCCATGTCCCCACATCCCCACGGACCTGAGCATCCATGTCCCCACATCCCCACGGACCTGAGCATACCCGTCCCCACATCCCCATGGACCTGAGCATCCATGTCCCCACATCCCCATGGACCTGAGCATCCCCGTCCCCACATCCCCATGGACCTGAGCATCCATGTCCCCACATCCCCATGGACCTGAGCATCCCCGTCCCCACATCCCCATGGACCTGAGCATCCATGTCCCCACATCCCCACGGACCTGAGCATCCATGTCCCCACATCCCCATGGACCTGAGCATCCATGTCCCCACATCCCCACAGACCTGAGCATCCATGTCCCCACATCCCCACGGACCTGAGCATCCATGTCCCCACATCCCCATGGACCTGAGCATCCCCGTCCCCACATCCCCACGGACCTGAGCATCCATGTCCCCACATCCCCACGGACCTGAGCATCCATGTCCCCACATCCCCATGGACCTGAGCATCCATGTCCCCACATCCCCACGGACCTGAGCATCCATGTCCCCACATCCCCATGGACCTGAGCATCCCCGTCCCCACATCCCCACGGACCTGAGCATCCCTGTCCCCACATCCCCACGGACCTGAGCATCCATGTCCCCACATCCCCACGGACCTGAGCATCCCTGTCCCCACATCCCCACGGACCTGAGCATCCATGTCCCCACATCCCCACGGACCTGAGCATACCCGTCCCCACATCCCCATGGACCTGAGCATCCATGTCCCCACATCCCCATGGACCTGAGCATCCCTGTCCCCACATCCCCACGGACCTGAGCATCCATGTCCCCACATCCCCACGGACCTGAGCATCCCCGTCCCCACATCCCCATGGACCTGAGCATCCATGTCCCCACATCCCCATGGACCTGAGCATCCCCGTCCCCACATCCCCACGGACCTGAGCATCCCCGTCCCCACATCCCCACGGACCTGAGCATCCATGTCCCCACATCCCCATGGACCTGAGCATCCATGTCCCCACATCCCCACGGACCTGAGCATCCCCGTCCCCACATCCCCACGGACCTGAGCATCCATGTCCCCACATCCCCATGGACCTGAGCATCCATGCCCCCACATCCCCATGGACCTGAGCATCCATGTCCCCACATCCCCATGGACCTGAGCATCCATGCCCCCACATCCCCATGGACCTGAGCATCCATGTCCCCACATCCCCATGGACCTGAGCATCCATGTCCCCACATCCCCACGGACCTGAGCATCCCCGTCCCCACATCCCCATGGACCTGAGCATCCATGTCCCCACATCCCCACGGACCTGAGCATCCATGTCCCCACATCCCCACGGACCTGAGCATCCCCGTCCCCACATCCCCACGGACCTGAGCATCCCCGTCCCCACATCCCCATGGACCTGAGCATCCATGTCCCCACATCCCCATGGACCTGAGCATCCATGTCCCCACATCCCCGCGGACCTGAGCATCCCTGTCCCCACATCCCCACGGACCTGAGCATCCATGTCCCCACATCCCCATGGACCTGAGCATCCCCGTCCCCACATCCCCATGGACCTGAGCATCCATGTCCCCACATCCCCACGGACCTGAGCATCCATGTCCCCACATCCCCACGGACCGGAGCATCCCTGTCCCCACATCCCCACGGACCTGAGCATCCCCGTCCCCACATCCCCATGGACCTGAGCATCCATGTCCCCACATCCCCACGGACCTGAGCATCCATGTCCCCACATCCCCATGGACCTGAGCATCCCCGTCCCCACATCCCCACGGACCTGAGCATCCCCGTCCCCACATCCCCACGGACCTGAGCATCCCCGTCCCCACATCCCCATGGACCTGAGCATCCCCGTCCCCACATCCCCATGGACCTGAGCATCCCCGTCCCCACATCCCCATGGACCTGAGCATCCATGTCCCCACATCCCCACGGACCGGAGCATCCATGTCCCCACATCCCCACGGACCGGAGCATCCATGTCCCCACATCCCCATGGACCTGAGCATCCATGTCCCCACATCCCCACGGACCTGAGCATCCCCGTCCCCACATCCCCACGGACCGGAGCATCCCTGTCCCCACATCCCCATGGACCTGAGCATCCATGTCCCCACATCCCCATGGACCTGAGCATCCATGTCCCCACATCCCCATGGACCTGAGCATCCATGTCCCCACATCCCCATGGACCTGAGCATCCATGTCCCCACATCCCCACGGACCTGAGCATCCCCGTCCCCACATCCCCATGGACCTGAGCATCCATGTCCCCACATCCCCACGGACCTGAGCATCCATGTCCCCACATCCCCATGGACCTGAGCATCCCCGTCCCCACATCCCCACGGACCTGAGCATCCATGTCCCCACATCCCCATGGACCTGAGCATCCATGTCCCCACATCCCCATGGACCTGAGCATCCCCGTCCCCACATCCCCATGGACCTGAGCATCCATGTCCCCACATCCCCACGGACCTGAGCATCCATGTCCCCACATCCCCACGGACCGGAGCATCCCTGTCCCCACATCCCCATGGACCTGAGCATCCCCGTCCCCACATCCCCATGGACCTGAGCATCCATGTCCCCACATCCCCACGGACCTGAGCATCCATGTCCCCACATCCCCACGGACCTGAGCATCCATGTCCCCACATCCCCACGGACCTGAGCATCCATGTCCCCACATCCCCACGGACCTGAGCATCCATGTCCCCACATCCCCATGGACCTGAGCATCCATGTCCCCACATCCCCACGGACCTGAGCATCCATGTCCCCACATCCCCACGGACCTGAGCATCCATGTCCCCACATCCCCACGGACCTGAGCATCCCCGTCCCCACATCCCCATGGACCTGAGCATCCCCGTCCCCACATCCCCATGGACCTGAGCATCCATGTCCCCACATCCCCACGGACCTGAGCATCCATGTCCCCACATCCCCATGGACCTGAGCATCCATGTCCCCACATCCCCACGGACCGGAGCATCCATGTCCCCACATCCCCATGGACCTGAGCATCCATGTCCCCACATCCCCACGGACCTGAGCATCCCCGTCCCCACATCCCCATGGACCTGAGCATCCATGTCCCCACATCCCCATGGACCTGAGCATCCATGTCCCCACATCCCCATGGACCTGAGCATCCCCGTCCCCACATCCCCACGGACCGGAGCATCCCTGTCCCCACGCACCCACGCACCACGTGGACCCGGGCGCCGCGTCCCCGAGCACCGTGGCTCCGCGTGCCTGCGCCCACGGCTCCGCGGATCCACGCGCCCATCGCCCCGCGTCCCCGTGGGCCTGCGCCCCCGCGTCCCCCCCGGCCCCGCGCGCCGGCACCTTCGACGGTGACGTTGTCGACGGAGAGCTGGAGGCTGCGCCCGCGCCGCACCACCCGCACCGTGTGCCACTCGTTGTCGTCCAGCTTCTGCCCCGCGAAGAGGGTCTCGGGGCCCTTGCCTGGGGAGAGGGGGTCAGCCGGGCCACGCCGCGACACAGGGCCACACCGCGACACCCGGCGACACCGCGATGCCCAGCGACACCGCGACACCCGGCGACACCGCGACACCCAGCGACAACGTGACACTGGGCCACGCCGCGACACCCGGCGACACCCAGCTACACCGCGACACCCCAGCGACAACGTGACACTGGGCCACGCCGCGACACCCGGCGACACCGCGACACCCAGTGACACCGCGACACCCCAGTGACAACGTGACACCGGGCCACGCCGCGACACCCGGCGACACCGCGACACCCAGCGACACCGCGACACCCAGTGACAACGTGACACTGGGCCACGCCGCGACACCCGGCAACACCGCGACACCCGGTGACACCACAATGCTGGGCGACAATGCGACGCCAGGTGACACCGTGTCACCGGGCCACGCTGTGACACCCGGCGACACCGCGACACTCAGCGACACCGCGATGCTGGGCGACACCGTGACACCGGGCCACGCCGCGACACCGGGCCACGCCGCGACGCCCAGCGACACCGCGACACCCGGCAACACCGCGACGCCCAGCGACACCGCGACACCGGGCCATGCCGTGACACCTGGCGACACCGCAATGCTGGGCGACACCGCAACACCCGGCAACACTGTGACGCCAGGTGACACCGTGACACCGGGCCACGCCACAACACCCGGCGACCCCCGCGACGCCGGGCAACACCACGACACGGCCGGGTGAGCGCACGCACGCGCCTGCGCAGGCCCCGTGCAAAGACGCGCAGACAGCCCTGCCGACCGTGCGCGGGCACACGCGCACACCCCGAAATATCGCGCGCACCTGCACACCGGCCAACACCGTGCGTGCACGCGCGCGTGCAGCGCTCTGGCCAACACCGTGCCCGCAGGCGCGCTCCCCTACACGCGTCGCACACGCGTGCCCCTTAAACGCGGGGCACCCCCAAACCGCACAGCCGCAGCCGACCCTAAATACCCTGCACGCCCGCCAACGCCGCGCACAAACCCGCGCCCCCCGCAGCGCGCACACGCGTGCGCTCCCCGAATCGTTGCGCGCCCGCAAACGCCGCGCGCGCCCCTAAACACGGCACACGCGCGCCTGCAAACCGTGCACGCTCACGCCCCGAAAACCCCCGCGCGCCCCCAAACCCCACGCGCGCGCGCACCCGCGGCGCGCGCAAACACTGCCCACGCGCAGCCGCAGACGTGGGGCGCGCGTGCCCGGAACGGCCCGCGTGTGCTCGGAGCCCGCACACGCGTGCACGCGCCGCGTCGGTCACGCACGCAGCCTGCAAGCACCGTGCACGGGCACCCACGCGCACCCCACCCCCAGCCCCGCGGGTGCCCACACGTGTGCACCGGCCGGGGGACACGCGTGCACCGGGGGACACGGGGACACGCCAGGGACACAGGGACGGGGAGGGAAATGGGATGGGATGCATGCAGGGTGTGCGTGTGTGTGTGCACACATGTGCCCGTGCACAGCTGCAGCGTGTGTGCGTGCACACGTGTGTGCACATGTCCATGCACACCTGCTGTGTGCACACACGTGTCCGTGTACAGCTGCAGTGTGTGTGCATGCACGTGCGTGCACGTGTCCATGTGCAGCTGCAGCGTGTGTGCACATGTGTGCATGTGCCCGTGCACAGCTGCAGCGTGTGCACACGTGTGTGTGTCCATGCACAGCTGCAGCGTGTGTGCGTGCACGCATGTGTGCACGTGTCCATGCGCAGCTGCCGTGTGCGCACATGTGCGTGTACCTATGCACAGCTGCGGAGCCATTACAGCCCGCGTGCACATGCGTGCCCGTGCACGGCTGCAGAACACGGGCACGTGCGGGTGCATGCGTGTGTGTGGCGTGTGCGAGCACCCGCGTGCCCCCGCTCCCCCCCCAGGGCCCCTCCCCTCGGGTAGGAGACCCCGGCCGCCTGGGTCCTTTGGGGGGGGTGCACGGCTCGGACGCCTGGGTCCCCCCTCGTGTGCCACGGCCTCGTGCACGGGGACCCCTCGCACGGGGACCCCCCGCTCACCTGCATCCGGAGCCGGTTGTCGCACACCAGGTCTGGACACGTGTGTCACACGCGTGCGTGTCCCACCACCACCTGCCCCCATGTGCACAGGCATGGCCCTGTGACCCCCCCTGCCCGGCACAGCCACTGTGCACGCCCGTAAGCGTGAAACGCTAGGCCTTGCACACGTGTGTGCGCTTGTGCACCCCCGGCCACTGCACACGTGTGTGACAGCAGTCACCACCCGTGCCCCTGCTGTGTCACGCCCCTGTTGATGTGTTACACCCCTGACACACGCGTGTGCCCGGGGGGGGCCGGGGCTGAGCCTTACCTGCACACGTGAGGCCTCGTGCGCCCACCCGCAGGCGTGCCCCGCCCTGCACGTGCCTTGCACACGCGTGTGCGTGGCTGTGTCCTTGTGTGACCTTGGGTGTGTCCAGTGAACCCAGGCGTCCGGGGTGGGGGGGTCGGACCCCAGGGGGGACCCAGGCGCTGGGGGGGACCCAGGGGTTTGGGGGGACCCAGGGGTTGGGGGGACCCCGGCGTTGGGGGACCCCGGCACCCGGGCACGCGGGGGGCACACTTACTGGGGTGGCAGCCCACGCGCACGCAGTCTGGGGAGAGAAGAGAGCAGGATGAGGCCCTTCGGAGCCGCAGCCGGGCTCCGCGCCCCGGGGACGAGGGGGGCGGCCGGGGGGGCGGCGCGAGGTGCCAGCGGGGACGGGACGGGACGGGATGGGGACTGGGATTGGGACGGGATGGGATGGGATGGGATGGGATGGGACAGGACGGGACGGGATGGGATGGGGACTGGGATTGGGACGGGATGGGATGGGATGGGATGGGGACTGGGATTGGGACGGGACGGGACGGGACGGGACGGGATGGGATGGGATGGGATGGGGACTGGGATTGGGACGGGATGGGATGGGATGGGATGGGGACTGGGATTGGGACGGGACGGGACGGGATGGGATGGGATGGGACGGGACGGGACGGGACAGGATGGGATGGGACGGGACGGGACGGGACGGGACAGGATGGGACGGGACAGGATGGGATGGGATGGGATGGGATGGGACGGGATGGGATGGGACGGGACGGGACGGGATGGGACGGGACGGGACGGGACAGGATGGGACGGGACAGGATGGGATGGGATGGGATGGGATGGGATGGGATGGGATGGGATGGGATGGGACGGGATCGGACGGGACGGGATGGGATGGGACGGGACGGGACGGGACGGGATGGGACGGGACGGGACGGGACGGGATGGGATGGGATGGGATGGGATGGGACGGGACGGGATGGGATGGGATGGGACGGGATGGGATGGGATGGGATGGGACTGGGTGGGATGGGGACTGGGATTGGGATGGGACTGGGATGGGGACTGGGACTGCAATGGGACTTGGATGGGATGGGGACTGGGATGGGCATTGGGATTGGGATGGGACTGGGATGGGGACCAGGACGGGGACCAGGATGGGGATGGGGACCAGGACAGGGACAGGGACAGGGACAGGGACAGGGACTGGGATGGGACTGGGACGGGATGGGGACCAGGATGGGGATGGGGACCAAGATGGGGACTGGCATTGGGATGGGACTGGGATAGGATGGGGACCAGGACGGGGACTGTGACTGGGATGGGACTGGGTGGGATGGGGACTGGGATTGGGATGGGACTGGGATGGGGACTGGGACTGGGATGGGATGGGGATGGGGATGGGGATGGGGATGGGGACTGGGACAGGCACTGGGATGGGGATGGGGATGGGATGGGGACCAGGACAGGGACTGGGACTGGGATGGGACTAGGTGGGATGGGGACTGGGATTGGGATGGGACTGGGATGGGGACTGGGACTGGGATGGGATGGGATTGGGATGGGGACTGGGATGGGGACCAGGACAAGGACTGGGATTGGGATGGGACTGGGATGGGATGGGGATGGGGATGGGGACTGGGACAGGGACTGGGACTGGGATGGGGATGGGGATGGGATGGGGACCAGGACAGCGACTGGGACTGGGATGGGACTGGGTGGGATGGGGACTGGGATTGGGATGGGACTGGGATGGTGACCAGGACTGGGATGGGGACCAGGACTGGGATGGGGACTGGGATGGGATTGGGATGGGGACGGGATACAGATGGTGACTGGGACTGGGCGGGGAGAGGATGGGGCTGGGCTGGGCCCAGGATGGGGACAGGCACCTGGGCTGTGCTGGGGGGTCTCGGGGGGGTCCAGCACCTCGCAGGGGGATCCCGGCCACCTCGCAGGGCCCAGCCCGGGGGGGGGGGGGGCGCGGGGGATCCCGGGGGATCCCAGGGATCCGGGGGGATCGGGCGCCCCAGGGCTGGGCCCCCCTCGTCAACCGCTGCGGGGCGGGGGGGGCAAACGCGCCGGGACCTGGGGGGGGGTCCCCAACCTTGCAGAGTGGCTGCAGCCCCATGGGGGGGGTCCCCGATGCTGTGGGGCTGCAGGGGGGATCCCCAACCCCCTGGGGGGGCCCCCAACCCTGGGGGGATCCCCAATCCCATAGGGGGAACCCTGACCCCTTGGGGGGGCCCCCAATGTGTGGGGCGGCAGGGGGGGATCCCCAACCCTGGGGGGGATCCCTGACCCCATGGGGGGGTCCCCAATGCTGTGGGGCTGCAGGGGGGATCCCCAACCCCCTGGGGGGGAACCCCCAACCCTGGGGGGATCCCCAATCCCATAGGGGGGCCCCTGACCCCTTGGGGGGGTCCCCAATGTGTGGGGCTGCAGGGGGGATCCCCAACCCTAGGGGGAACCCTGACCCCATGGGGGGGACCCCCAATGCTGTGGGGCTGCAGGGGGGATCCCCAATCCCATGGGGTGGTGTCCGACCCCCTTGGGGGGTCCCCAATGCTATGGGACTGCAGGGGGGATCCCCAACCCCCTGGGGGGGGTCTCCAACACCGGGGGGGGGTCCCCACCCCCACAGAGGACCTGCAGCCCCATAGGGGTCCCACCCACAACGTGTGGGGCTGCAGGGGGGATCCCCGACCCTGGGGAGATCCCTGATCCCTTGGGGGGATCCCCAGCCCCTCGGGGGGTCCCGGCGCCATGCCCCAAGTGGCAGCGGGGGGGGTCACGAAGGCTCCAAACCCAGGGGCGGGGACGGGGCCCGATGGGGACGCGCGTGCCCGAGTCGGCTCTGTTGACACCCCCCGCCCCGAGACACCGTTTTGGGGACCCCGGTGCCATTCTGGGGTCCCGTGCCTGGGTTTGGGGGGCTCCAGCAGCACCGTGGGGCCCAGGTGCCGTCTGGGGGACCCAGCCCACTTTGGGGTCTTGGGTGCGATTGTGAGGACCTGGGCACCATTTTGGGGACCACTTTGGGGTCTCAGGCACCATTTTGGGGTCCCGGGCACTGACTTGGGCACCACTCTGGGGACAGTTTTGGGGTCTCAGGCACCGTTTTGGTGACCTGAGCACCATTTTGGGGTCCCGGGCACTGACTCGAGCATCGCTCTGGGGAGCATCCTGGGGTTCCAGGCGCCAATGTGAGCATCACTTTGGGGGCCATGCTGGGGTCTCGGGCACCATTTTGGGGTCCCAGGCACTTTAGGGACCGTTTCGGGGTCCCAGGCGCCAACCCGGGCACTGCTTTGGGGACAGTTTTGGGGTCCCAGGCGCGAGCATCACTTGGGGGGACCGTTCCAGGGTCACGAGCACCAACTCGGGCGCCGTTTTGGGGATCGTTCTGGGGACCTGGGCACCATTTTGGGGTCCCGGGTGCTGACTCGAGTCTCACTTTAGGGACCGTTTTGGGGTCCCAGGCGCCAACCCAGGCACTGCTTTGGGGACAGTTTTGGGGTCCCAGACGCGAGCATCACTTGGGGGACCGTTCCAGGGTCACGAGCACCAACTCGGGTGCCATTTCAGGGACCGTTCTGGGGACCTGGGCACCATTTTGGGGTCCCAGGCACTTTAGGGACCGTTTCGGGGTCCCAGGCGCCAACCCGGGCACTGCTTTGGGGACAGTTTTGGGGTCCCAGACGCGAGCATCACTTGGGGGGACCGTTCCAGGGTCACGAGCACCAACTCGGGTGCCATTTCAGGGACCGTTCTGGGGACCTGGGCACCATTTTGGGGTCCCAGGCACTTTAGGGACCGTTTCGGGGTCCCAGGCGCCAACCCGGGCACTGCTTTGGGGACAGTTTTGGGGTCCCAGGCGCGAGCATCACTTGGGGGACCGTTCCAGGGTCACGAGCACCAACTCGGGCGCCGTTTTGGGGATCGTTCTGGGGACCTGGGCACCATTTTGGGGTCCCAGGCACTTTAGGAACTCTTTTGGGGTCCCAGGCGCGAGCATCACTTGGGGGACCGTTCCAGGGTCACGAGCACCAACTCGGGCGCCGTTTCGGGGATCGTTCTGGGGACCTGGGCACCATTTTGGGGTCCCAGGCACTTTAGGGACCGTTTTGGGGTCCCAGGCGCCAACCCGGGCACTGCTTTGGGGACAGTTTTGGGGGTCCCAGGCGCGAGCATCACTTGGGGGACCGTTCCAGGGTCACGAGCACCAACTCGGGCGCCGTTTCGGGGATCGTTCTGGGGACCTGGGCACCATTTTGGGGTCCCAAGCACTTTAGGAACTCTTTTGGGGTCCCAGGCGCCAACCCAGGCACTGCTTTGGGGACAGTTTTGGGGTCCCAGATGTGAGCATCACTTGGGGGACCGTTCCAGGGTCACGAGCACCAACTCGGGTGCCGTTTCGGGGATCGTTCTGGGGACCTGGGCACCATTTTGGGGTCCCAAGCACTTTAGGAACTCTTTTGGGGTCCCAGGCGCCAACCCGGGCACTGCTTTGGGGACAGTTTTGGGGTCCCAGGCGCGAGCATCACTTGGGGGACTGTTCCAGGGTCACGAGCACCAACTCGGGTGCCATTTCAGGGACCGTTCTGGGGACCTGGGCATCATTTTGGGGTCCCAGGCACTTTAGGGACCGTTTTGGGGTCCCACGCACCAACCCAGGCACTGCTTTGGGGACAGTTTTGGGGTCCCAGACGCGAGCATCACTTGGGGGATCGTTCCAGGGTCACGAGCACCAACTTGGGCGCCGTTTCGGGGACCTGGGCACCATTTTGGGGTCCCGTGCGTCAACTTGAGCATCGCTTCAGGGACCATTTTGGGGTCAGGAGAACCGACTCGGGCAGCGTTGCAGGGACGGCGGGCATCGGGTGGGGGACCCTTTGGGGGTCTCGGGGGGGGGTCGGGGGGCTCACCCAGGTTGACGGTGAGCTTCATGCGGCCCCCGTCCAGCTCGAGGCGCAGCGTGTCGGCCGACTGCCGGGAGGTGGTGGCCAGGACCAGGCCGTAGGCGCGGGGGGACATGAAGCGCAGGGCCACGTCCTCCGCCTCCGTCTGCGCCGCTCCTGGCACCAGGACCTTCAGGTACATGCTGCCGTCGTAGCTCAGCACCGCCGCCTCTGCGGGGGGCGAGGGGGGGACCCCGGCGTCACCGGCCGCTCGGGGCGGGGACCCCCGAGCAGTTTTTGGGGACCCCTTCCCCGACGCCGCCCCCACCTCCCCGCCCCGTGCCGGGGGGGCTGCCACGCACCGGTCTCGCAGCGGGGGTCCCAGGTAGCCGGTGCCGAGGCAGTCGCAGACGAAGCGGTTCCAGCCCTCGCGGCAGAGCCCCCCGTTGCGGCAGGGCCCGCTGGCGCAGTGCCGGGGGGGCTCGCGGGCGCAGAAGGGGGTGACCCCCGGGGCGGCTTGCTCCTCGGCCAGCCGCCGCACGTCCTGGCTGCGGCCATTGACGAAGAGGTCGCGGACGCAGCCCACGTAGCCGTAGCGCAGAAAGGCCGTCCAGAGCTCGGGGGGCAGCGGGGGGCCCGGCCGCCCCTCGGGGAGCCCCCCCAGGTAAAGCTCCGAGTCCAGGTCCAGCACCTCGCTCTCGCCGCTCGCCAGGAAAGGGGTGCTGCGGCTGTTCACCGACACCGAGCCTGGGGGGCACGGGGGGCGTTGGGGGGCACCACGGGGACACGGCGGGGTGGCTTCGTCAGGGACGGGGGGGACACGGGGGGTGCAGGGGGTGTAGAGCACTACGGGGACACGGGGGACACGGGGGCTGCAGGGCACCATGGGGACATTGGGGACACTGGGGGTGCAGGGCACCATGGGGACCATGGGGACATTGGGGGTGCAGGGGGTGCAGGGCACCATGGGGACATTGGGGACATTGGGGGTGCAGGGCACCGTGGGGACCATGGGGACATTGGGGGTGCAGGGGGTGCAGGGGGTGCAGGGCACCGTGGGGACATTGGGGACACTGGGGGTGCAGGGCACCATGGGGACATTGGGGACATGGGGGGTGCAGGGGGTGCAGGGCACCATGGGGACATTGGGGGTGCAGGGGGTGCAGGGCACCATGGGGACATTGGGGACATTGGGGGTGCAGGGCACCGTGGGGACCATGGGGACATTGGGGGTGCAGGGGGTGCAGGGGGTGCAGGGCACCGTGGGGACATTGGGGACACTGGGGGTGCAGGGGGTGCAGGGCACCATGGGGACATTGGGGGTGCAGGGGGTGCAGGGCACCATGGGGACATTGGGGACATTGGGGGTGCAGGGGGTGCAGGGCACCACGGGGACATTGGGGACACTGGGGGTGCAGGGCACCATGGGGACCATGGGGACATTGGGGGTGCAGGGGGTGCAGGGCACCATGGGGACATTGGGGACATTGGGGGTGCAGGGCACCGTGGGGACCATGGGGACATTGGGGGTGCAGGGGGTGCAGGGGGTGCAGGGCACCGTGGGGACATTGGGGACACTGGGGGTGCAGGGCACCATGGGGACATTGGGGACATTGGGGGTGCAGGGGGTGCAGGGGGTGCAGGGCACCGTGGGGACATTGGGGACACTGGGGGTGCAGGGCACCATGGGGACATTGGGGACATGGGGGGTGCAGGGGGTGCAGGGCACCATGGGGACATTGGGGGTGCAGGGGGTGCAGGGGGTGCAGGGCACCGTGGGGACATTGGGGACATGGGGGGTGCAGGGGGTGCAGGGGGTGCAGGGCACCACGGGGACATTGGGGACACTGGGGGTGCAGGGGGTGCAGGGCACCGTGGGGACACGGGGGACACGGGGGTGCAGGGGGTGCAGGGGGTGCAGGGCAACATGGGGACACGGGGGACACGGGGGTGCAGGGGGCAGGTGGCACTGGGGGACACGGGGGCCCCCAGGGATGCACCGGGTGCACGGCAGCGTGGGGACACGGGGACACGCACGGCACCGTGGGGGCTCCAGGGCCAGCCTGCACACACCCGCACCCTCCACACACACACACCCACACACACACACCGGCACCATTTGCACAGGCGCAAACGCACATGCACACGCACCCTTGCACACCTGCAGCCCTCCCTGCACGCCCACACACACCCTTGCACACCTGCAGCCCTCCCTGCACGCCCACACACACACTTGCACACCTGCAACCCTTCCTGCACACGCACACACCCTTGCACACCTGCAACCTTCCCTGCACACACACACCCTTGCATGCACACACCCCGTTGCACACCTGCAAACTCTCCCTGCACATGCACACACCCTTGCACACCTGCAAACCCTCCCTGCATGCACATGCACGCTTGCACACCCACACACCCTTGCACACCTGCCAACCCTCCCTGCATGCCCACACATCCCCTTGCACACCTGCAACCCTCCCTGCACACACACACCCTTGCATGCACACGCACCCTTGCACACCTGCAAACTCTCCCTGCACGCGCACACACCCTTGCACACCTGCAAACCCTCCCTGCATGCACATGCACCCTCACACACCCACACACCCTTGCACACCTGCAACCCTCCCTGCATGCACATGCACCCTCGCACACCCACACACCCTTGCACACCTGCCAACCCTCCCTGCACACCCACACACACCCTTGCACACCTGCAAACCCTCCCTGCATGCACATGCACCCTCGCACACCCACACACCCTTGCACACCTGCCAACCCTCCCTGCACACCCACACACACCCTTGCACACCTGCAAACCCTCCCTGCATGCACATGCACCCTCGCACACCCACACACCCTTGCACACCTGCAAACCCTCCCTGCATGCACATGCACCCTCGCACACCCACACACCCTTGCACACCTGCCAACCCTCCCTGCACACCCACACACCCTTGCACACCTGCAACCCTCCCTGCACACCCACGCACCCTTGCACACCTGCAAACCCTCCCTGCATGCACATGCACCCTCGCACACCCACACACCCTTGCACCCCTGCCAACCCTCCCTGCACACCCACGCACCCTTGCACACCTGCAACCCTCCCTGCACGCCCAGGCGCCCTCGCCCGCCTGCCCGCCCCGCTTCGCGCCCCGCTCTCCGCCCGCCGCCGGCCTCGCGCCCTCGCCCCGCACCTTTCCTGCCGTCCCTTTGCACGTCCACGTGGCACCACTCGCCGTCGGTGACCTTGCGGGCGCTGGCGCGCACCTTGATGCCGCCGGAGCCCATGTCCAGCAGCAGGTAGAGGTGCCCGTCCAGCAGCTCCAGGGCGAAGTAGTCGGGCCGGGGGTGGCCGGGGCCCTGCGGCCGGCCCTGGGCGAAGAGCAGGAGCCCGTTGGCTTCCGTGGTTCGGAAGTCGAAGGAGACGGAGCCGGCGCGCGCCGCCTGCCAGGCCGGCAGCGCCAGGAAGGCCTGGGGTGTCCCGAAGGTGACGGGCTCCAGGGCGGCCACGGCCTCGCAGCGGAAGAGCAGGGCCCCGTGCAGCGTCACCCGCCCGTCGCCCTCCTGCGCCAGGCGCGACAGCTCCAGCTTGAAGTCGTTGTTCTTGTAGACCACCTGGGGGGGGGGGGGCGTGTGTCCCGTGGGCGTCCCCTCCGCGCCCCCACACCCCGTGTCCCGCTGCACCCCGTGGCCTTGGGCACGCCGTGGCCCCGTGCACCCCGTGTCCCGCTGCACCCCCGTCCTTGTGCAACCCGGGTCCCCCATGTCCCCACGCACCCCTGCACGGGTCCCTGCACACCCCGTGTCCCGCTGCACCCCCGTCCTTGTGCAACCCAGGTCCCCTGTGTCCCCACACACCCCTGCACAGGCCCCTGCACACCCCGTGTCCCACTGCACACCTGTCCTTGTGCATCCTGTGTCCCCCGTGTCCCCACGCACCCCTGCACGGGTCCCTGCACACCCCGTGTCCCGCTGCACCCCCGTCCTTGTGCAACCCGGGTCCCCCGTGTCCCCATGCGCCCCTGCACGGGTCCCTGCACACCCCGTGTCCCCCATGTCCCCACACGCCCCTGCACACCCCGTGTCCCGCTGCACCCCCGTCCTTGTGCAACCCGGGTCCCCCGTGTCCCCATGCGCCCCTGCATGGGTCCCTGCACACCCCGTGTCCCGCTGCACCCCCGTCCTTGTGCAACCCGGGTCCCCCGTGTCCCCATGCGCCCCTGCACGGGTCCCTGCACACCCCGTGTCCCCCATGTCCCCACACGCCCCTGCACACCCTGTGTCCCGCTGCACCCCCGTCCTTGTGCAACCCGGGTCCCCCGTGTCCCCATGCGCCCCTGCACACCCCGTGTCCCGCTGCACACCTGTCCTTGTGCATCCTGTGTCCCCCATGTCCCCACGCACCCCTGCACGGGTCCTTGCACACCCCGTGTCCCCCATGTCCCCACACGCCCCTGCACGGGTCCTTGCACACCCCGTGTCCCGCTGCACACCTGTCCTTGTGCATCCTGTGTCCCCCATGTCCCCACGCACCCCTGCACGGGTCCCTGCACACCCCGTGTCCCCCATGTCCCCACACGCCCCTGCACAGGCCCCTGCACACCCCGTGTCCCGCTGCACCCCCGTCCTTGTGCAACCCGGGTCCCCCGTGTCCCCATGCGCCCCTGCACATCCCGTGTCCCGCTGCACACCTGTCCTTGTGCAACCCAGGTCCCCCGTGTCCCCATGCACCCCTGCACGGGCCCCTGCACACCCCATGTCCCCACGCACCCCTGCATGTGTCCCTGCACACCCTGTGTCCCCCATGTCCCCATGCACCCCTGCACGTGTCCCTGCACACCCCGTGTCCCCCCACATCCCATGTCCCTCTGCACCCCCAGTCCTTGTGCACCCCGGGTCCCCCATGTCCCCATGCACCCCTGCACGTGTCCCCACACACCTGTGTCCCCATGCACCCCGTGGCCTTGGGCACTCCGTGGCCCTGCGCACCCCGTGTCCCTCTGCACCCCCTGTCCTCGTGCACCCCGTGTCCCTGCACTCCCCATGTCCCCACACACCCCATGTCCTTGTGCCCACCATGGCCCCGTGCACCCCATGTCCCTGTGTCCCTCTGCACCCCACGTCCCTGTGTCCCCACACCTGCCGAGTCCCCATGTCCCTCTGCACCCCGTGTCCTTGTGCACCCCATGTTCCCATTCACCCAATGCATGTGTCCCCAAGCACCCCATGTCCCCATGCACCCCCTGTCCCCATGCACCCCCTGCATGTGTCCCCCAAGCACCCCATGTCCCCATGCACCCCATGTCCCCATGCACCCCCTGTCCCCAAGCACCCCATGTCCCCAAGCACCCCAGTGCTCCATGCCCCTGTGTCCCCATGCACCCCACGTCCCTGTGTCCCCATGCACCCCATGTCCCCGTGCCCCCCAGTACGCCACGTCCCCGTGTCACCATGCACCCCACATCCCCGTGCACCCCACATCCCCGTGCACCCCCAGTGCTCCATGTCCCCACATCTCTGTGCACCCCACGTCCCCGTGCACCCCATGTCCCCGTGCACCCCGTGTCCCCCTGACCCCCAGTACGCCACGTCCCCATGTCACCATGCACCCCACATCCCCGTGCACCCCACATCCCCGTGCACCCCCAGTGCTCCATGTCCCCACATCTCCGTGCACCCCACGTCCCCGTGCACCCCATGTCCCCGTGCACCCCAGTGGTCCATGTCCCCATGTCCCCATGCACCCCACATCCCCGTGCCCCCCACATCCCCATGCACCCCATGTCCCCGTGCCCCCCAGTACGCCACGCCCCCGTGTCCCCATGCACCCCACGTCCCCGTGCCCCCCGGCGCTCACGTCCTTGAGGCAGCCCATGAAGTTGTTGCTGACGGGGGAGCCGGGGAGGTCGGCGGTGTTGGGGGACCCCCCCACGTAGAAGAAGTCGTCGGAGCCCAGCATGGTGTAGTCCTCCTGCGTGTACCCCGTGGTCGTCAGGATCCCGTCCACCGAGATCGTCACCTGCGGCACGAGCGCGCCCGGCCTCAGCGGGGGCCCCCGCCCGCCCGCCGCAGCCATTTCTGTGTCTGGGGGGGACACCCCAAAAGGGGTGGGGGGGCTGGGGGGTACCTGGGAGGCTGGGGGCAATGAGGGGGGAGTGGGGTTATGGGGGGCAATGGGGGACAATGGGGGGCAATGGGGATGATGGGGGGCGATGGGGGGCAATGGGGGGCAATGGGGATGATGGGGGGCGATGGGGGACAATGGGGATGATAGGGGGCGGCGGGGGGCAATGGGGGGCAATGGGGGGCAATAGGGGCGATGGGGGGCAATGGGGATGATGGGGGGCGATGGGGGACAATGGGGGGCACTAGGGGCAATGGGGACAATGGGGGGCAATAGGGACGATAGGGGCGATGGGGGGCAATGAGGGGCGATGGGAGGTAATGTGGGGGCGATGGGGACAATGGGGCAGTAATAGGGGGGTCCTGGGGGTGCGGGGGGGCAATGGGGGCAGCAGTAGGGGTGCGGAGGGCATGTGGGGGCAGTGGGGGGAACAAGGGGGGGCAGGGGGCAATGGGGGTGCGATGCTGGGGTGGCTGGAGGGTGTCGGGGGGCCCCCGGGGGGCAGGGGCACCCACAGGGGGGGGGACAACACCGGGGGTCTCAGGGAGGACCCAAGGGTGCTCCTTGCCCCAGATAGGGGACCCCGGCTGGGTGCGGGGGGGCTGGGCCCCCCAGCTCCTGCCTCCCCCGGGCCGGGTGCCCCCTCTGCCCCCTGGGGGGACCCAGGCATCCAGGGATCCCCCCCCCCCAAAGAGACCCCCAGGGTGACCATGGGGATGGGGTGGCCCTGAGGGACATGGGGATGGGGTGACCATGGGGATGGGGTGGCCCTGAGGGACATGGGGACATGGGGACGGGGTGACCATGGGGATGGGGTGGCCCTGAGGGACATGGGGATGATGGGGACATGGTGACCATGGGGATGGGGTGGCCCTGAGGGACATGGGGATGGGGTGACCATGGGGATGGGGTGGCCCTGAGGGACATGGGGATGATGGGGATGGGGTGACCATGGGGATGGGGTGGCCCTGAGGGACATGGGGACGGGGTGACCATGGGGATGGGGTGGCCCTGAGGGACATGGGGATGGGGTGACCATGGGGATGGGGTGGCCCTGAGGGACATGGGGACGGGGTGACCATGGGGATGGGGTGGCCCTGAGGGACATGGGGATGATGGGGACATGGTGACCATGGGGATGGGGTGGCCCTGAGGGACATGGGGATGGGGTGACCATGGGGATGGGGTGGCCCTGAGGGACATGGGGATGATGGGGATGGGGTGACCATGGGGATGGGGTGGCCCTGAGGGACATGGGGACGGGGTGACCATGGGGATGGGGTGGCCCTGAGGGACATGGGGATGGGGTGACCATGGGGATGGGGTGGCCCTGAGGGACATGGGGACGGGGTGACCATGGGGATGGGGTGGCCCTGAGGGACATGGGGATGATGGGGACATGGTGACCATGGGGATGGGGTGGCCCTGAGGGACATGGGGACGGGGTGACCATGGGGATGGGGTGGCCCTGAGGGACATGGGGATGGGGTGACCATGGGGATGGGGTGGCCCTGAGGGACATGGGGACGGGGTGACCATGGGGATGGGGTGGCCCTGAGGGACATGGGGATGATGGGGACATGGTGACCATGGGGATGGGGTGGCCCTGAGGGACATGGGGATGGGGTGACCATGGGGATGGGGTGGCCCTGAGGGACATGGGGATGGGGTGACCATGGGGATGGGGTGGCCCTGAGGGACATGGGGATGATGGGGACATGGTGACCATGGGGATGGGGTGGCCCTGAGGGACATGGGGATGGGGTGACCATGGGGATGGGGTGGCCCTGAGGGACATGGGGACGGGGTGACCATGGGGATGGGGTGGCCCTGAGGGACATGGGGATGGGGTGACCATGGGGATGGGGTGGCCCTGAGGGACATGGGGACGGGGTGACCATGGGGATGGGGTGGCCCTGAGGGACATGGGGATGGGGTGACCATGGGGATGGGGTGGCCCTGAGGGACATGGGGACGGGGTGACCATGGGGATGGGGTGGCCCTGAGGGACATGGGGATGGGGTGACCATGGGGATGGGGTGGCCCTGAGGGACATGGGGACGGGGTGACCATGGGGATGGGGTGGCCCTGAGGGACATGGGGATGGGGTGACCATGGGGATGGGGTGGCCCTGAGGGACATGGGGATGATGGGGATGGGGTGACCATGGGGATGGGGTGGCCCTGAGGGACATGGGGATGGGGTGACCATGGGGATGGGGTGGCCCTGAGGGACATGGGGACATGGTGACCATGGGGATGGGGTGGCCCTGAGGGACATGGGGACGGGGTGACCATGGGGATGGGGTGGCCCTGAGGGACATGGGGACGGGGTGACCATGGGGATGGGGTGGCCCTGAGGGACATGGGGATGGGGTGACCATGGGGATGGGGTGGCCCTGAGGGACATGGGGACGGGGTGACCATGGGGATGGGGTGGCCCTGAGGGACATGGGGACATGGTGACCATGGGGATGGGGTGGCCCTGAGGGACATGGGGACATGGGGACGGGGTGACCATGGGGATGGGGTGGCCCTGAGGGACATGGGGACGGGGTGACCATGGGGATGGGGTGGCCCTGAGGGACATGGGGACGGGGTGACCATGGGGATGGGGTGGCCCTGAGGGACATGGGGACGGGGGTGACCATGGGGATGGGGTGACGGTGGGGCCGTGGGGGACAAGGGGCTGAGGTGGGGGGGACCGGGGGTGACAGGGTGACACGGGGGGGGTGGGGGTGGATTAGTAACGAGTTTTGGGGGTCCTCAGACAGAACCAAGCTCAGACAGAAAAATGGCTGTTAGTGGGGCTCAGCGCGCGCGCGGGGCGTGCGAGGGCGTGCGAGGGCGTGCGAGGAGCCGTGCACGTGGGCGTGCAGGGACAGCGGGGACAGCGGGGACAGCAGGAGCACCAGGGCCCCAGGAGGTACAGGGGCGGCCCCACACGCAGCTTGCACACGCGTGTGAGCGCGCGCATACACACACACAGGGGCTGTGAGCATGTGCTGATGCACACTTGTGCGCACACACGCCCCAGGCTGGGCTCACACCGACGCACACCTGCACGCCCCAGTGTGACCCTCGCACGAATGCATGCGTGTGCGCACACACACCCAGCCCCAACCTTGCACCAACACACACCCGTGCACGCACACACCCCCACCCTGCACCTTGCACCAATGCACACCCATGCATGCACACACACCCTGCACAGGCCTTGCACCAATGCACACCCACACATGCACACCTGCCTGCAGTCCTTGCACCGACACACACCCATGCCTGCACACCTGCCTGCATGGACCTTGCACCAACACACACCCACGCATGTGCACACACCCTGAGCTGTCCTTGCACCAACACACACCCGTGCACACACCCCCCCCATCCTGCACCTTGCACCAATGCACACCCATGCACACACACACACCCACCCCCTGCACAGGCCTTGCACCAACGCACACCCACGCACGCACACATGCCCTGCACAGGCCTTGCACCAATGCACACCCATGCACGCACACCCACCTGCAGTCCTTGCACCGACGCACACCCGTGCCCGCACACCCCCGTCCTGCACCTTGCACACCAGCACCCACCCCGCAGCGGTGCCGGCCCCGGTGCTCCGCCAGCAGCACCCACGGGTAGGGGACGGGGGGGGGGAGGAGGAGGAGGAGGAGGAGGAGGAGGAGGAAGGCCGGGGGCAGTGTTAGTGAGCCGTGCGGGGCCGTGCGAAGGCGTGCAAAGCCGTGCGAGGGCTCCGGCGCAGGCAGCGGGGCCCGATCCCTGGGGGGCCGGGGGGTGGGGGGGCCCTGCTGCCTGCGCGGGGGGTGGGGGCAGGGGGGGGCGGCAGCTGCCCACGGGCTTGTCCTGAAAACGCCGTTTCCGTCCTCGATTCGGGGAGGGGGCACCCCAAAAAACCCACCCACGGCACCCCCCCCACTGAGCCTGGGTTTTGGGGGGAAGCGGCTGGTTTGGGGGTTGGGGGGCCGAGGCCCGGCTGCCCGCAAAGGCGGGGGGGCACCACATGGACCCAAATCCGCAGGAGTCGCCCCAAAATGGGGTGGGGTGGGACCCCGCTGGGTCGGACGGCCCCCCCCGGCCAGGATTTGGGGGGGAACCGGCTGTTTCTAGCATCGGGGAGCCGAGGCTCGGCCGCATACGGTGGGGTTCCTCAAATTGCCCCAAATCCTGAGAATTTGCCCTGAAAGGTGGGGTTGGCACCCCACATCGCCCCCCTGAGGAGAACACCCCCCCCGGCCCTGAGCGGGCTTTTCTGGGGGGGGAGAAGTGCTTGGGTTTGGCGTTGGGGAGCTGAGACCTGGCTGCATATGGGGGGTGGCGGGTATAAAATCGCCCAAAATCCCAAGGAATCAGCCCAAAAAGTGGGTCTTGGGACCCCACATCACTCCTCCAGGGAGAAAAAACAGGCCCCCTTGGGCGGGATTTTGGGGGGGAACCGGCTGGTTTTGGCAGCGGGGAGCCGAGGCCTGGCCTGGGACTGCCCCAAGATGGCGGGCCTTGGCCCCAAGATGGCGGACCTTGGCCCCAAGATGGCGGGCCTTGGCCCCAAGATGGCGGACCTTGGCCCCAAGATGGCGGGCCTTGGCCCCAGGACGGCGGGCCTTGGCCCCAGGACGGCGGGCCTTGGCCCCGCCGGCGGGGTGGGGGGCGCGGGCGAAGCTGGGGAGAAAGAAGGAAGTGATAACTACCAGGTAATGCAGTTTGTTTACCATAGCGTGTCCGATCCCTGCGTGCTGGGGGCGCCGGGGGGGGCAGCGCGGAAAGAGGACAAAACACAACAAAAACAAAAAAATGACATTTCCCCGCCGGGCGAGGCCCCGCGGGGGCGGCGGAACGGGGAGGGGGGGTTTTGGATAGGGTGGGTTTTTTGTTTTGGGGGGGCCCCCCCAGGATTAGTTGGGGGGGCGGGGAGGTTAGTGGGGGGGGGCCCCGGCGGCGGTAAGCGTGTTAGTCGCACGCGCACACACAGGGGGGGGCGTTGCACGGGGGGGGGGGGCGTTGCACGGGGGGGGTGGTTGCGCGGGGGAGGGGCTGCGCCCACCTTTGGGGGAGAGAAGCGGAGTCATTAGAGGGGGCGGGGGCCGCCGAGACCCCCCCTCCCCCACCACCCCCCTGCCCCGCCCCCCACCCCCCACCCCCACCCTGGGGGGCAGCCGGGGGGACCCAGGCGTCCGGGGCGCCCAGTTGGGGAACGGCCCATGGAACCAGTACGCCCAGTCAGGGGCAGAGCCCAGCGCCCAGTGCTCCCAGTTGGGTACTGGGCCAAGGCTCCCAGTGCTCCCAGTTGGGTAGTTGTGCAAGATGCCCAGCACTCCCAGTGCTCCCAGTTGGGTACTGGGCCAAGGCTCCCAGCGCTCCCAGCTGGGTAGTTGTCCAAGACACCCAGCGCTCCCAGTGCTCCCAGTTGGGTACTGGGCCAAGGCTCCCAGCTGGGGAGCCGCTCCTGGTGTCCAGTGCTCCCAGTTGGGTAGTTGTCCAAGACGCCCAGTGCTCCCAGTTGGGTAGGTGACCAAGACACCCAGCACCCCCAGTTGGATAGTTCAAGACGCCCAGTACTCCCAGTTGGGCAGGTGACCAAGATGCCCAGTGCTCCCAATCAGGTAGCTGACCAAGGCACCCAGTGCTCCCAGTTGGGTAGCTGACCAAGACACCCAGTGCTCCCAGTTGGGCAGATGACCAAGGTGCCCAGTGCTCGCAGTCGGGTAGCTGACCAAGGTGCCCAGTGTTCCCAGTGCTCCCAGTTGGGGAGCAGCCCCTGGCATCCAGTGCCCCTAGTTGGGTAGTTCAAGAAGATGTCCAGAGCTCCCAGTGCTCCCAGTTGGGTTGTTGGCCAAGATGCCCAGTGCTCCCAGCACTCCCAGTTGGGTAGTTCAACAAGACACCCAGTGCTCCCAGTTGGGGATCAGTCCCTCGTGTCCAGCATCCCCAGTTGGGTATTGGACCAAGGTATGTGGTGCTCCCAGTTGAGTAGTTGACCAAGGCGCCCAGTGCTCCCAGTTGGGTAGCTGACCAAGGCTTCCAGTGATCCCAGTGCTACCAGTTGGGAAGTAGTCCCTGGTGTTCAGCACCCCCAGTTGTGTAGGTGGCCAAGGCGCCCAGTGCTCCCAGTTGGAGCGTTGACCCAGTACCCAGTTGTGGCACGGACCAAGGTGTCCGGCACCCCCATGCTGGGTAGTTGACCAAGGTGCCCAGTGCTCCCAGTTTGGGAGCAGTCCCTGGTGTCCGTCACACCCAGCTGGGTACTGGACCAAGGTATCTGGTGCTCCCAGTTGGGCAGGTGACCAAGGCGCCCAGTGCTCCCAGTTGGGCAGGTGACCAAAACACCCAGTGCTCCCAGTTGGGTAGGAGACCAAGGCGCCCAGTGCTCCCAGCGCTCCCAGTTGGGTAGGTGACCAAGGCGCCCAGTGCTCCCAGTTGGGTAGGAGACCAAGGCACCCAATGCTCCCAGTTGGGCAGGTGACCAAGGCGCCCAGTGCTCCCAGTTGGGTAGCTGACCAAGGCGCCCAGCCCTCCCAGCGATCCCACTTGGCCAGGTGACAAGACACCCAGTGCTCCCAGTTGGGCAGCTGACCAAGGCGCCCAGCGCTCCCAGTTGGGTAGGAGACCAAGGCGCCCAGCGCTCCCAGCGCTCCCGGTTGGGCAGGTGACCCAGGCGCCCAGTGCTCCCAATTGGGTAGGAGACCAAGGCGCCCAGCGCTCCCAGAGCTCCCAGTTTGGTAGCTGACCAAGATGCCCAGCGCTCCCAGTTGGGCAGGTGACCAAGGCGCCCAGTGGTCCCAGTGCTCCCAGTTGGTTAGCTGACCAAGGCACCCAGCGCTCCCAGCACTCCCAGTTGGGTAGCTGACCAAGACGCCCAGCGCTCCCAGTTGGGCAGGTGACCAAGGCGCCCAGTGCTCCCAGCACTCCCAGTTGGGCAGGTGACCAACGCGCTCAGCGCTCCCAGCGCTCCCAGTTGGGTAGCTGACCAAGGCGCCCAGCGCTCCCAGCGCTCCCAGTTGGGTAGCTGACCAAGACGCCCAGCGCTCCCATCGCTCCCAGTTGGGCAGGTGACCAAGGCGCCCAGCGCTCCCAGCACTCCCAGTTGGGTAGCTGACCAAGGCGCCCAGCGCTCCCAGCGCTCCCAGTTGGGCAGGTGACCAAGGCGCCCAGCGCTCCCAGCGCTCCCAGTTGGGTAGCTGACCAAGGCGCCCAGTGCTCTCAGTTGGGCAGCTGACCAAGGCGCCCAGCGCTCCCAGCGCTCCCAGTTGGGCAGGTGACCAAGGCGCCCAGCGCTCCCAGCGCTCCCAGTTGGGTAGCTGACCAAGGCGCCCAGTGCTCTCAGTTGGGCAGCTGACCAAGGCGCCCAGCGCTCCCAGCGCTCCCAGTTGGGCAGGTGACCAAGGCGCCCAGCGCTCCCAGTGCTCCCAGTTGGGTAGCTGACCAAGGCGCCCAGTGCTCTCAGTTGGGCAGCTGACCAAGGCGCCCAGTGCTCTCAGTTGGGCAGCTGACCAAGGCGCCCAGCGCTCCCAGCGCTCCCAGTTGGGCAGGTGACCAAGGCGCCCAGCGCTCCCAGCGCTCCCAGTTGGGTAGCTGACCAAGGCGCCCAGTGCTCTCAGTTGGGCAGCTGACCAAGGCGCCCAGCGCTCCCAGCGCTCCCAGTTGGGTAGCTGACCAAGGCGCCCAGTGCTCTCAGTTGGGCAGCTGACCAAGGCGCCCAGCGCTCCCAGCGCTCCCAGTTGGGCAGGTGACCAAGGCGCCCAGCGCTCCCAGCACGCCCAGCGCTCCCAGCTGGGGCTCAGCCCCCCGCCAGGCCCCCCCGCCCCTACCTGGCGCAGGTTGCGGGTGACGCGGATGTCGTGCCAGTCGTTGTCGTTGAACTTGCCGTTGACGGGCTCCACCAGCGCCTCGAAGGCGCCGGAGCCCAGGTTGATGACGAGCCAGACGGCGCCGCTCTTCAGCGAGAGGTTGACGTAGTCGGCCGACTTGCCGGTGTGCAGCAGCAGCCCGTTGCGCTGCAGCGTGCGGAAGGAGAGCGTCAGCTCGTCCGTGCTGCTCTGGATGGGGTTGTGGGACAGGTCGTAGCAGAAGAACTCGTTGCCTTTGAAGGTGGCCACGTATTCCTCCCGGCCTGCGGGGACCCGGCGTCAGCGAGGGGGCGCGCGGCGGGTTGCAGTGGGGATTGCACCGGGGACCTTGCACGGGGGCCTTGCATGGGGACGCTGCAACGGGGACGCTGCAACGGGGACCTTGCACCAGGGACCTTGCACCAGGGGCTTGTGTGGGGACGTTGCAATGGGGACGCTGCAACGGGGACCTTGCACCAGGGACGCTGCAATGGGGACCTTGCACCAGGGACCTTTCACCAGGGGCTTGCGTGGGGACGCTGCAACGGGGACGCTGCAACGGGGACCTTGCAATGGGGACCTTGCACCAGGGGCTTGTGTGGGGACGTTGCAATGGGGACACTGCAATGGGGTCTTGCAATGGGGACGCTGCAATGGGGACCTTGCACCAGGGACCTTGCACTGGGGACGTTGCATGGGGATGTTGCAATGGGGGCTTGCACGGGGATCTTGTAATGGGGACCTTGCAACGGGGACCTTACAACAGGAGCTTGCATGGGGCCCTTGCAACGGGGTCTTGCAACGGGGACCTTGCACTGGGGATGTTGCACCAGGGACCTTGCCATGGGGACCTTGCACCAGGGACCTTGCACTGGGGACCTTGCACTGGGGACCTTGCAACGAGGGCTTGTGTGGGGACATTGGAATGGGGACGTTGCAACAGGGTCTTGTAACGGGGACCTTGCACGGGGACCTTGCACCAGGGACCTTGCACTGGGGACCTTGCACGGGGACATTGCACCAGGGACCTTGCACTGGGGACCTTGCACCAGGGACCTTGCACCAGGGACCTTGCACGGGGACATTGCACCACGGACCTTGCCATGGGGACCTTGCACCAGGGACCTTGCACCAGGGACCTTGCAACGAGGGCTTGTGTGGGGACATTGGAATGGGGACGTTGCAACAGGGTCTTGTAACGGGGACCTTGCACGGGGACCTTGCACCAGGGACCTTGCACTGGGGACCTTGCACGGGGACATTGCACCAGGGACCTTGCACTGGGGACCTTGCACCAGGGACCTTGCACTGGGGACCTTGCAACGAGGGCTTGTGTGGGGACATTGGAATGGGGACGTTGCAACAGGGTCTTGTAACAGGGACCTTGCACGGGGACCTTGCACCAGGGACCTTGCACTGGGGACCTTGCACGGGGACATTGCAGCAGGGACCTTGCAACAGGGGCCTTGCAACAGGGGCTTGTGTGGGGACCTTGCCATGGGGACGTTGCCATGGGGACCTTGCACGGGGACCTTGCAACGGGGTCTTGCACTGGGACCTTGTGTGGGGACGTTGCACCAGGGACGTTGCAACGGGGGCTTGCATGGGGACCTTGTAATGGGCATCTTGCACCAGGGACCTTGCGTGGGACCTTGCCACGGGGACGCTGCAATTGGGACGTCGCACCAGGGACAGTGCCGCAGGGGCTTGCACGGGGACCTTTGCACCGGGGACCTTGCACTGCAGACCTTGCACCTGGATCTCACACGGGGACGTTGCGATGGGGACTCTGCTATGGGATCTTGCACAGGGATCTTGCAACAGGGACCTTGCACGGGGATCTTGTAATGGGAACCTTGCACTGGAGACCACGCAGCGGGGATCTTGCAACAAGGGCTGCCAGGGGAATCGCACGGGGACCTTGCACCGATGGTCCCTCGCACGGGGACTTGCACGGGGACCTTGCACCGATGGTCCCTCACACGGGGACTTGCACGGGGACCTTGCACCCACGGTCCCTCGCACGGGGACCTTGCCTGGGGACCTTGCACCCACGGTCCCTCGCACGGGGACTTGCACGGGGACCTTGCACCCACGGTCCCTCGCACAGGGACCTTGCCTGGGGACCTTGCACCCACGGTCCCTCGCACGGGGACTTGCACGGGGACCTTGTACCGATGGTCCCTCGCACGGGGACTTGCACGGGGACCTTGCACCGATGGTCCCTCGCACGGGGACCTTGCCTGGGGACCTTGCACCCACGGTCCCTCGCACGGGGACTTGCACGGGGACCTTGCACCGATGGTCCCTCGCACGGGGACTTGCACGGGGACCTTGCACCCACGGTCCCTCGCACGGGGACCTTGCCTGGGGACCTTGTACCGATGGTCCCTCGCACGGGGACTTGCACGGGGACCTTGCACCGATGGTCCCTCGCACGGGGACCTTGCCTGGGGACCTTGCACCCACGGTCCCTCACACGGGGACTTGCACGGGGACCTTGCACCCACGGTCCCTCGCACGGGGACCTTGCCTGGGGACCTTGCACCCACGGTCCCTCGCACGGGGACTTGCACGGGGACCTTGCACCGATGGTCCCTCGCACGGGGACCTTGCCTGGGGACCTTGCACCGATGGTCCCTCGCACGGGGACTTGCACGGGGACCTTGCACCGATGGTCCCTCGCACGGGGACCTTGCCTGGGGACCTTGCACCCACGGTCCCTCGCACAGGGACCTTGCCTGGGGACCTTGCACCCACGGTCCCTCGCACGGGGACTTGCACGGGGACCTTGCACCGATGGTCCCTCGCACGGGGACCTTGCCTGGGGACCTTGCACCCACGGTCCCTCGCACGGAGACTTGCACGGGGACCTTGTACCGATGGTCCCTCGCACGGGGACTTGCACGGGGACCTTGCACCGATGGTCCCTCGCACGGGGACCTTGCCTGGGGACCTTGCACCCACGGTCCCTCGCACGGGGACTTGCACGGGGACCTTGCACCCACGGTCCCTCGCACGGGGACCTTGCCTGGGGACCTTGCACCCACGGTCCCTCGCACGGGGACTTGCACGGGGACCTTGCACCGATGGTCCCTCGCACGGGGACCTTGCCTGGGGACCTTGCACCCACGGTCCCTCGCACAGGGACCTTGCCTGGGGACCTTGCACCCACGGTCCCTCGCACGGGGACTTGCACGGGGACCTTGCACCGATGGTCCCTCGCACGGGGACCTTGCCTGGGGACCTTGCACCCACGGTCCCTCGCACAGGGGCTTGCACGGGGACCTTGCACCCACGGTCCCTCGCACGGGGACCTTGCCTGGGGACCTTGCACCCACTGTCCCTCGCACAGGGACCTTGCCTGGGGACCTTGCACCCACGGTCCCTCGCACGGGGACTTGCACGGGGACCTTGCACCCACTGTCCCTCGCACAGGGACCTTGCCTGGGGACCTTGCACCCACGGTCCCTCGCACGGGGACTTGCACGGGGACCTTGCACCCACGGTCCCTCGCACAGGGGCTTTGGGCCAGGGTCTCCCGCTGGGGCCTCGCACGGGCACCGTGCACCGGGGCGCCGCGGGGGGGCGGGGGGGGGCCCGGGGGTCCCACCGGGTGCCGGGGGGGGAGGGGCCCTGGGGGGGTGCCCCGGGTGGGGGAGGGGCCGAGGGGTCGCGCGGGCACTGACCTTTGGCTGCCTGCTGGCTCTCGCCCCCGCCGCGGCCGGGCCCCCCCTCGGCGACCTCCGCGGGCCCTGGGGGAGGGCGGGCGTTAGCGGGGGCACGCGCGCGTGCACAGGCCGGCGTGCGCCCGGGGGCGTCCCGCGGCGGAGGGCAGCCACCCTTGCACGGGCGCAGGGCTCCGTGCGAGGGCACCCGCGGTCCTCGTGCAAGGGGGGGACTGGCACGCTCCCCCACGTGTCTGTGCAAGGAGACCCTGGGGCCCTCGTGCAAGGAGGTGCACGTGCACACACACCTGGGTCCTTGTGCAAGGGGACCCTGGGGCACTCGTGCAAGATGCATGTGTACACTCACCCGGGCGTCCGTGCAAGGAGACCCTGGGGCCCCCGTGCAAGGAGATGCACTTGCACACTCACCTGCATCTCCGTGCAAGGAGACCCTGGGGCCCTCGTGCAAGGAGTTGCACGCGCACACTCGCCCGGGTCCTCGTGCACGGAGATGCACGTGCACGGCCCCAGGGCCTCGTGCAAGGGGTGCGCTCGCACGCTCACCTGGCTCGCCGTGCCGGGGGGGCACTTGCCCCACCCCCCCGGGTGCCCGTGCAAGGAGCTGCGCCCCCCGCCCCTCCCCCCCGCCCCTCCCCCCCGTCCCCGTGCGAGGGGCCGCCCCTCCCCCCCCGTGTCGCACGAGCCACAGACACGATGCGGGGGGGGGGAGGGGCAGGCGAGGATGGCGCCGCGGGTGACGATGGCGATGACGATGGGGGTGACGATGGCGATGGGGGGGAGGGGTCCCGACGGCCCGCGGGGGGAGGGGCGCGTCATTACCTTGGGCGGTGCCTCGCAGGTGGGCGGGACCTGGGGGCGGAGCCGAGGCGGAGCGGGGCGGGGCCAGAAAGTGAAAGTGGGGGAGAAAGGGGGGAGAAAGCGAAAGGGGGGGAGAAAGTGAAAGTGGGAGGGGGAAGCGGAAGCCACAGAAGAAAGCGAAAGTGGTTAAAGGGGGAAAGGGCTCGTACGGGGGGGGAGGGGAAGGGCGGCCCGGGCCAAGGGGGGGAACAGAAAGGGAAAGTGGCGGGGGGGCAGGAAGGGCAAAAAGGCGACAAAGGCAAAAAAAGGCCGAAAAATGCAAAAAAAAAAAAAAAAAAAAAAGAAAGAAAAAAGAGCAAAAAAAGAGCAAAAAAATGCAAAAAGAGCAAAAAATGCAAAAAATGCAAAAAATGCAAAAAAGAAAAAAAAGGCAAAAACAGAAAAAAGGGAAAAAAGGGAAGAAAGGGAAAAAAGGCAAAAAAGGCAAAAAATGTAAAAAAGGCAAAAAAAGTAAAAAAGGCAAAAAAAGGCAAAAAATGCAAATAAAGGTAAATAAAGGAAAAAAGAAAAAAGAAAAAAGGAAAAAAGGAAGGAACGTAAAAAAGGCAAAAAAGGGGAAAAAAGGAAAAAAGGAAAAAGCAGCAAAGGCAGAAAAGAAAAAAGAAAAAGCAAAAAGGCAAAAAAAAGCGAAAATGGCAAAAAAAAGCAGAAAAGGCAAAAAAAGCGAAAATGGCAAAAAAAGGCAAAAAAAGGCAAAAAAAGGCAGAAAAAGGCGGAGGCAGCGGGGGCGGGGCGGGGCGGGGCCGCTTTGAACCGGGCCGCAGCGGGGGGGAGGGAGGGGAGGGGAGGGGGGGAGGGGCCGGCGGGGGGCGCCGCTCCAGCGGGCCGCGGTTTGGGGGGGGAGGGGACTCGGTTGGGGGGGTGAAAAAGGGGGAAATCATTTAAAGGGGGAAAATGGGGAAAAAAGGAAAATCATTTAGAAAGGGAAAATAATTTTTAAAAGGGAAAACAATTTTAAAGAGGGAAAGTCATTTACAGGGGGGAAATCATTTGAAAAAGGGAAAATAATTTTAGAGAGGGAAATAATTGAATAAAAAGGGCAATAATTGAGTGAGGGGAAGGCGATGGGGAAAGGGGAAATGCCAGAAAAGGGGGAAATGGTGAAAAGGGGGGGAAATCATTTCACAAGGGAAAATAGGAAAAAAAGCAAAATAATTTTTTTAAAAGTAAACCATTTTTTAAAGGGAAAGGAATTTTAAAGAGGGAGATAATTTAATAAAAGGGAAAAGAATTTAATAAAGGGAAAAGAATTTTAAGGAGGAAAATAACTCAATAAAAGTGAGAATAATTTTAAAAGGGAAAAGAATTTTTAAAATGGAAATAATTTAATAAAAGGGAAAATAATTTAAAAAGGGGAAGACGATGAAAAAAGGGGCAAACGATAAAAAAAGGGGGAAATAATTTAAAAAAAAAGGAAAATAATTTTTAAAAAGGTGAACCATTTTTAAAAGGGAAAAGAATTTTTAAAACGGAAAAAATTCAGTAAAAGGGGAAATAATTGAATAAAGGGGAGGCCGACGGGAAAAAGGGAAGCGATGAAAAGGGGGCAACCATTTAAAAGGGGAAACAAAAGGGGAATAATTCAATAACAGGCAATAATTTGATAAAGGGGAATCATTTAAAGGGGCGGCGGGGGGGGAAGCGCCGGAACGGAGCGGGGGGGGAGGGGCCCGGGCGGCCCCGCTGGGGGGGAGGGGCGGGGCGCCACCGCGACACGTCACAACTCCCAGCAGCGCGTCAGTTGTGACGGCATCGGGCGATGCCGAGGGGGGGGGGGGGGGGGGGGCGGGGACAGCCGGGGGGGGGGAGGGGCCGCGCCCGCAGCGCCGCCCCTCCCCCACCCGCCGCCTTCCCGCGGGTTTTTCCCCTTTTTTTGTGTCGGGGGGGAAAAGCCGGGGGGGAGGGGATGGAGACACGGGGGGGCGGGGGGCGCCCCCTCGCGCGGGGACCCCACCCCCACCCCGGGGCACCCCGCGCCGAAACCCGGGGCCTCGTGCGCCCGGCACGCCCCTCGTGCATTGCACGCCCCTCGTGCAACGCGCCAGCCCTGCTCCTTGCACGCCCCCGCGCATTGCACGCCCCTCGTGCCAGCCCCGCCACTCACACACTCCTGTGCAACGCGCAAGCCCCGCTCCTTGCACGCCCCTGTGCACTGCACACTCCTCGTGCCAGCCCCGCTCCTCGCACGCCCCGTGCACTGCACACCCCCTCGTGCCAGCCCCGCTCCTCGCACGCCCCGTGCACTGCACACCCCTCGTGCCAGCCCCGCTCCTTGCACGCCCCGTGCACTGCACACCCCTCGTGCCACGCACGAGCCCCGCTCCTTGCACGCCCCTCGCGGCAGAGCGCGCCCAATCCCCGGCAGCCCGACCCCGCCCTCCCCATTGGCTGACGGTGCCCCTTCATTTGCATAGCCCCACCCGCGCCCGCTGCAGGGCCCGTCCCCCCTTTATTTGCATGCCGCCGTCCTATTGGGCTGCCCGGGGGTGACGTCATGCCGAGCGGCCGGAGGGGGCGTGGCCGGGAGCGGCGGGTGACGCCGCCGCGGGCGCGTGCCGGTTCCCGCGCGCCTTTGCGCCTCGCGCGCCCCCAGCCTTGCGCGAGCGCCGTGCTTTGCACGAGCCTTGCACGCGCCTTGTTCCTCGCGCGCCCCCAGCCTTGCACGAGCACCGTGCCTCGCACGAGCCTTGCACGCGCCTTGCTCCTCGCACGTCCCCAGCCTTGCACAAGCGCCGTGCCTCGCATGAGCCTTGCACGCGACTTCCTCCTCGCACGTCCCCAGCCTTGCACAAGCGCCGTGCTTTGCACGAGCCTTGCTCCTCGCGCGCCCCTGAGCCTTGCACGCCCGCCGAGCCTCCCGCACGAGCCCCCGCGAACCCCGGGGCCGCCCGTGAGCCCCGCTGCGCGCACACGCACGTGCCCAGCTCCGCGCGAGCCCTCGAGCTTCGCACAAGCCCTGCTCACATGCACGAGCGCCCCAGCTCTGCACACGCCCCTGCCCTGTGCGCGACCGCCAGGCCCGAGCCTTGCACGCTCCCAAGCCTTGCACGCCCCCAGACCGTTGCGCATCCCCGACCTTTGCACGCTCCCTTGCACGACGGCTGAGCCGTCCACGCACGCCCCCGCCTGCCCTGTGCGAACCCCCCCGGCTCCAGGCGTGACGCTAGACCCTGCACGCACCCCCGAACCTTGCACGCCCCCCCGAACCTTGCACGGCCCCCCCGAACCTTGCACACCCCCCCTGAACCTTGCACGTCCCCCCCCCGAACCTTGCATGCCCCCCCGAACCTTGCACGCCCGCGACTCACCTTCCACCGCGGGTTCTTCCTCTGGGGGTCCCGGGGGCGGGCGAGCGGGGGGAAGGGAGAGGCGTTAGTGAGCGGGACCCCTCGTGCCCCCCGTGCCCTCGTGCGGCCCCGCTGACCGCCCAACCCCCAACGACCTTGGCTTGACCTTGGGAGGCGGGGGCACGAGGCCCGGCCTTGCACCACGGTTGTGTCGCAACGGAGATGCGCGGTGCACGGCCCGGGGGGGTTTGCACGCCCTGGTGCAACCTGCACGCCCCCTTGCACACCCCGGTGGGATTTGCACGCTGTGCCAGGCTTTGCACGACACATGCGTGCCCCCGGGGGGTTTGCACGCCCCACAGCGTGCCCGGGGAGCCCCACATCCCACGTGGCACCCCACAGCACCCCGCAGGGACCCTGCACCCCATGGTGCACCCCACAGGGACCGGGCACCCCATGGTGCACCCACGGCACCCTGCCTGCACCCCATAGGGACCCTGCACCCCACAGCACCCCGCAGGGACCCTGCACCCCACAGGGACCCCACGGCACCCCACAGGGACCGGGGCACCCCATGGTGCACCCCACAGCACCCCACAGGGACCCTGCACCCCCATGGTGCGCCCCACGGCACCCTGCCTGCACCCCGCAGGGACCCTGCACCCCATGGTGCACCCCACAGCACCCTGCCTGCACCCCGCAGGGACCCTGCACCCCACAGCACCCCGCAGGGGACCCTGCACCCCATGGTGCACCCCACAGCACCCCACAGGGACCGGGCACCCCATGGTGCACCCCACAGCACCCCGCAGGGACCCTGCACCCCATGGTGCACCCCATGGCACCCTGCCTGCACCCCGCAGGGACCCTGCACCCCATGGTGCACCCCACAGCACCCTACCTGCACCCCGCAGGGACCCTGCACCCCACAGCACCCCGCAGGGACCCTGCACCCCATGGTGCACCCCACAGCACCCCACAGGGACCGGGCACCCCATGGTGCACCCCACAGCACCCCGCAGGGACCCTGCACCCCATGGTGCACCCCACAGCACCGCACAGGGACCCTGCACCCCATGGTGCACCCCACGGCACCCTGCCTGCACCCCGCAGGGACCCTGCACCCCATGGTGCACCCCACAGCACCCCACAGGGACCCTGCACCCCATGGTGCACACCCACGGCACCCTGCCTGCACCCCATAAGGACCCTGCACCCCATGGTGCACCCCACAGCACCCTGCCTGCACCCCGCAGGGACCCTGCACCCCACAGCACCCCGCAGGGACCCTGCACCCCCCAGCACCCCCAGGGACCCCCGCAGGGACGAACCCTGCACCCCCCCCCCCCCCCCGTCCCGTCCCCGTCCCCCCTCAAGGACACGGCCGTGGAAAAACATCCCGGCGGCGGCCGCGCCCTGGCAACCGTCGCCAGGGAGACAGGCAGCCCGGGCGTCTCCATGGCAACCGGCCCCGGCAACGGGTCACCCGCCCGGGCGTCGCCACGGCAACCCATCCCCGGCGTCGCCACGGCAACCCGGCCCGGCCCGCAGCCCCGGCAACCGTTGTCCTGGCAACGGGCCTGGGAGGATGCTGTCGCCACGGCGACGCCTCCGGTTGTCACCGGGCCCCGGCGGGGACGTGTGCGAGGGGCTGTCTCGCACGAGGGGCTGTCTCGCACGAGGGGCTGTCTCGCACGAGGGGCCCGGGCGTCCGGGGCGTGCCCCGCCGCCGCCATCACGCTCGGCGCCTCGCACGAGGGCGTGCAAGGGCACGACGACGGGCAGGGGCACAGGGGCGTGCGAGGGCACAAGGACGTGCGAAGACAGGGGCGTGCGAGGCTGCGGGGGCACGAGGAGGAGGCAGAGAGGCACGAGGACGCGCAACGCCGTGAAGAGGCGCGACGCCGGGAGGACACGAGGAGGCGGAGAAGCACAAGGACGGGCAAAGACACAAGGGCGTGCGACACCAGGAACCACGAAGATGTGGAGAAACGCGAGGACGTGCAACGCCGTGAAGACGTGCAACGCCAAGGGGACACGGAGGAGCACCAGCATGCAGCCATGATGACGTGCGGCGCCAAGAGGACACCCGGGCATGGAGAAGCACAAGAATGCAACGCCATGGAGATGCCCGACGCCATGGAGACGCCCAACGCCATGGGGATGCCCAACGCCATGGGGATGCCCAACGCCATGGAGACGCCCAACGCCATGGGGATGCCCAGTGCCATGGGGATGCCCAACGCCATGGAGATGCCCAACGCCATGGGGATGCCCAGTGCCATGGAGATGCCCAACACCATGGGGCTGCCCAACGCCATGGAGATGCCCAGCGCTATGGAGTGCCCAATGCCATGAAGACACCCAACACCATGGGGATGCCCAATGCCATGAAGACGTCCAACACCATGGAGAAGCCTAACACCATGGGGATGCCCAGCGCCATGGAGACCTCCAACGCCATGGAGATGCCCAGCACCATGAAGACGCTCAACACCATGGAGATACCCAATGCCATGGAGACGCCCAGCGCCATGAGGATGCCCAGCGCCATGGAGATGCCCAGCACCATGGAGATGCCCAATGCCATGGAGACACCCAATGCCATGGAGACACCCAATGCCATGAAGACGCCCAGTGCCATGGAGATGCCAATGCCATAGAGACGCCCAGCACCATGGAGTTGCCCAATGCCATGGAGATGCCCAGCGCCATGGAGACGCCCAGCGCCATGGAGACACCCAACGCCAGGAGACACCCAGCGCCATGAAGATGCCCAACGCCATGGAGACGCCCAATGCCATGGGGATGCCCAATGCCATGGGGACGCCCAGCGCCATGGAGATGCCCAACGCCATGGAGATGCCCAGCGCCATGGAGATGCCCAACGCCATGGAGATGCCCAGCGCCATGGAGATGCCCAACGCCATGGAGATGCCCAGCGCCATGGAGACGCCCGGCGCCATGGAGATGCCCGGCGCCATGGAGACGCCCAATGCCATGGAGACACCCAGCACCATGGAGACGCCCAACGCCATAGAGACGCCCAGCACCATGGAGACGCCCAGCGCCATGGAGACGCCCAGCGCCATGGAGACACCCAGCGCCATGAAGACGCCCGGCGCCACGGAGATGCCCGGCGCCATGAAGACGGCCCAATGCCATGGAGATGCCCAATGCCATGGAGATGCCCAATGCCATGGAGACGCCCAGCGCCATGGAGATGCCCAGCGCCATGGGGATGCCCAACGCCACGGGGATGCCCAACGCCATGGAGATGCCCAACGCCATGGGGACGCCCAGCGCCATGGGGATGCCCAACGCCACGGAGACGCCCAACACCATGGGGACGCCCCAGCGCCAAGAGGACACGAAGACACAGAGAAACGCAAGAGTGCAAAGACACGAGGCGCCATGCCCAGCCCCACCCCGCGGCCCCCCCGCTCGCCCCCTGCCGCCCTCACCACTTCGGCGCAGAAGGGCCCGCGGTAGCCGGTGCCGGCACAGTCGCAGCGGGGCTCTCCGCGGCGCAGGGTGCAGCGGCCGCCGTGGGCGCAGGGCGGGTGACGGGCGCAACGTTCCTCCCCCTCGCCCCGCACCCCTTGGGCGCCCAGCAGCGCCGCCGGCGCGTCCCCGACCTTCAGGTTGGCCAACCAGCCCCGGAAGGGCGCCTCGTACTTGACGGTGCTGAGGGTCAGTGCCGAGAGGCGGACGTCGGGTGGGATCCCGCCTACGAAGAGGTCGCTGGCCACCGCCATCTCGGCCCGCTTGGAGCGGACGGCGGCCGCCCGCGCCTCCCCGTCCACGGCCAAAGCGGTTTCGCGGGCGTTACGGGTGAGGAGCACCATGTGCCAGCGACCGTCGCTCACCGCCGCCCGGCGGCTGGACCGTGGCGGGTTCGGCGCAGGCGATGGCGAAGCGGAGGCGCAGGCGCCCCTCGGCCACCAGCAGCTCCAAGAAGTCACAGTTGCCGCCGTCGTCCAGGTAGAGCAGCAACGCCCGGGAGATGTTGGTCTTCAGGCTGAAGCTCAGTTGGCCGCCGGCCCCCGGCGCCCAACGCCCGTAGCGCGCCCATTGGCCCGGGGCACCCCCAAACTCCAGCGCCGCCCCCGAGGTCCCCGGTAGCAGCAGGGACCCCAAGGTCAGCAGCACCAAGCCCAGGTGGGCGCCCGAGGGGACACGGGGACACGGACGGGATGGGGGGGCCCGGTTGGCCGGGGGGGCCGGATAGAGCTTGGTCTCTAGGCGGGCCGGGGAGCCCCAGTTGGCCATTGAGTCTTGGTGGACCTTCAAGTCTAGACAAGCCACGGGGCCGTGGTTGACCTTGGTCTCTAAACGGGCCACGGGGCCGTGGTTGACCTTGGTCTCTAGGTGGTCCTTGGAGGCTTGGTAGGCCGCAGAGTCCTGTTGGACCTTCAGAAGTAGACGGGCCAGGGGGTCTCGGTTGACCTTGGTCTCTAGGTGGGCCGTGGAGCCTCGGTGGGCTGTGGGGCCGTGGTCGGCCATTGAGCTTTCACGGACCTTCGGGTCTAAGGGGGCCATGGGGCTTTGGTGGACCTTGATCTCCAGATGGGCCTTGGAGGCTTGGGTGGCCGTAGAGCCTTGGCGGGCCTTCAGGTCTGGACAGGCTGCAGGGCCTCGGTTGACCTTGGTCTCGAGATCGTCCTTGGAGCCTTGCTCGGCTGTGGGGCCTTGGCGGACCTTCAGGTCTGACCGGGCCGTGGAGCCGTCATCGACGTCGGCCTCTAGGCGGCCCTGGGAGCCTTGGTTGGCCACGAAGCCTCGGTGGAGCTTTGAGTCTAACTGGGCCACGGAGCAGTCATTGGCGTTGGTCTCGAGGTGGTCCTGGGAGCCCTGGTCGGCCACGGAGCCTTGGTGGGCCCTAGTCTCTAGGTGGTCCTCAGAGCCCTCGTTGGCCACGGAGCCCTTGTTGACCACAGAGCCCTCGTTGGCCATGGAGCTCTCGTTGGCCATGGAGCTCTCGTTGACCATGGAGCTCTCGTTGGCCATGGAGCCCTCATTGGCCACGGAGCCATCATTGGCCATGGAGCCCTCGTTGACCACAGAGCCCTCGTTGGCCACAGAGCTGTCGTTGGCCATGGAGCTCTCGTTGACCATGGAGCCCTTGTTGGCCACGGAGCTCTCGTTGACCATGGAGCCCTCGTTGACCATGAAGCCCTCGTTGGCCACGGAGCCATCGTTGGCCACAGAGCCGTCGTTGGCCATGAAGCCCTCGTTGACCATGGAGCCCTCGTTGGCCATGAAGCCCTTGTTGACCATGGAGCCCTCGTTGGCCATGAAGCCCTCGTTGGCCACAGAGCCCTGGTGGGCCTTAGTCTCTAGGTGGACCCTGGCACCCGGGTGGCCCTCGGCGTCCGGGCAGGTCATGGCGCCTGGGGTGGCCGCGGAGCCTGGGCAGGTTGGGGGGCCCTGGGGGGCCCGGCCACCCCCGTCCTCTCACAGCCGCATGGGTGGCCCCGGGGGGGGGCTACAGCATGGCCAGGGGGTCCGGTGGCACCTGGGGGGAGAGAGAGCGTGAGAGGGGCCCCCCCACTCGTTATCAGCCCTGTTAATTAACCCCAGTGATTGGGGGGGGGGGGGGCCGATGCCGGTCACCGCGGCAACCCGGGATCCGGCATCATGCAAATGAGGCCCCGGGTTATTTATAACCCTGCCGTGGCGGGCGCCCCCCCCCCCCCCATTGGGTAATGGGGCTCATTAACATGCGCCGCATAATTAGCCAATCACATTAACTGCTGCACCTGCGGGGGGGGGAGCGGGATTGACAGCGGCGACCCCCCCCGGCACCCCAAAATCCCAGGGGACCCACGCGGCCGGGGGGGGGGACCCCAGAGCCCCCCCGCCCCCCCCAAGGGACCCAGGCGGCCGGGGGGGCCCCCGTTAATTAATGATCGATCGATTGATTGATCGATTGATTGATCGGTTGATCTGTGCCCCTGCGCCGCCCGCGGGCGCCTGAAGGTCACGGGGAGGAGAAGGCCCCGGGGGGGGGGGTCCAGGGGACCCCCATGTCCGGGCACCCCCCCCAGGGGGACCCCCCGAACACGGCCTCGCACACGCACGTGCACGCCTGCGCACCCTGCTCCCCCACGCGCCTCCTGTGTGCGCGCCCTTGCACACGCGCGTGCCCCGGTCCCGCACAGCGCGCGTGTGGCCGCACGCACACCTGTAAGCGCCTGCACGCGCGCGTGCAGGGGCCTGTGCACGCGCACACACGGAGCCTGGCACGTGCACACAACGTGCACGCCCCAGTGCCCTGCACAACCCCCTGCGCACACGACACCCGCGTGCACACGCAGACCCCCTTGCCCTGCATGCACACGTGTGCACGGACACGCACGCGTGCACCCCAGTTTTGCACACGCCCCCCCGCGGCCACACCCCCGGGTTCGCAGGTGCACGTGAGCACGCACCCCTCTGCACGCGCGCGTGCGCCCCAGGTTGGCAGGCACACACCCCCGTGCGTGTGCACCCTCACGTGCACCCCAGCTCTGCGTGCACACCCCTTGTACGCTTATGTGCACCCCACTTTTGCGTGCACATGCTTGTGTGCACCCCAATGCAACGTGCACCCCCCTGCACACTCATGTGCACCCCAACTTTGCATACACCCCCTGCACACGCATACATGCACCCCTTGCACAATTACGTGCACCCCAGCTTTTCATGCGCACCCCCTGCACGCACACACGTGCACCCCACTTCTGCACACACCCCCCTGCACACACACGCACCCCAGCTTTTGCGTGCACCCCCCTGCACACTCACGTGCACCCCAGCTTTGTGCACACACGTACGTGCACCCCAGCTCTGCGTGCACCCCTTGCACACTCACGTGCACCCCACTTCTGCATGCACACCGCCTGCACGCACGCACACACGTGCACCCCAGTGCAGCGTGCACACCCCCCTGCGCACTCACACACACCCCAGCTGTGCACACACGCCCCCCCCACGCGCACGCACGCTCACGTGCACCCCGCTTTTGCAGGCACCCCTTGCACACGTACCCGCACCCCAGCTTTGCACGCACCCCCCCGCACACGCGTACGTGCGCACACCCCTTGCTCACTCACGCACGCCCCAGCTTTGCACGCGCGCCCCGATGCAGCACGCACCCCCTTTGCACACTCACGCGCACCCCACTTTTGCACGCGCCCCCCCCGCACACACTCACGTGCACCCCGATGCAGCACCCCCCTCCCGTGCACGCCCCCCCGCCCTTGCACACGCACGCCCGCGCGTGCCGCGGCCCACACCCTGCAGCCCCGCACGCGCCCGCGGGCACACTCACGCACGCGCCCGCACACGCGTGTGCCCCGCACGCGCCCCGGGGGGGGTGGGGGAGGGGCCTGGCGCGGGGGGGCGGGACGGGACCCCCAGATCCGCGCGATGGGGGGGGATGGGACCCCTGCAAGGGGGGTGCGGCCCCCCAGACCCTGCGGGGGGGGCCTGAGCCCCCCCAAAGCCCTGCAAGGGGGGGCGGCCCCCAAATGGCCGCAGTGGGGCGGGACGAGACCCCCGCCCCGCAGTGGGGCCCGGCCGCGGCCCCGGCCCGGGGGGAGGGGAGGGCGCAGCGCCCGGAGCCCCGGGGAGGGGCAGGATGGGACCCCCCGGCCATGGGGGGATGGGACCCCCACCCCCCGGCCCCCCCCGGCGCTGGGACCTCAGCCCCCCCCCCCCTCCTGCGGGCCCCCATCCCCCGCCGGCACCCCCAAACCTGCACCCCTCCCCCGGCACCCAAACCTGCACCCCCGTCCTGACCTCCCCCCCCATCCTGCACCCCCATCCATCCCGGGTACCCCAGCGCACCCCCAGAACCCCAATCCTGCACCCCAGCCCCCATCCTGCACCCCCCGTCCTCGTCCCCCCATCCTGCACCCCCGGCACCCCCCATGCCGGGTACCCCAATCCTGCACCCCGCGCCCTGGTGCCCCCACCCCGCACCCCCACCCCGGGCACCCCCATCCTGCACCCTGCACCCCCCAGCACCCCCATCCCGCACCCCCATCCTGGGTATCCCCATCCTGCACCTCCCAGGACCCCAATCCTGCAGCCCAGCACCCCCACCCCGCACCCCCACCCCGGGCACCCTCATCCTGGGCACCCCCATCCTGCACCCCCACCCCGGGCACCCTCATCCTGGGCACCCCCATCCTGCACCCCCACCCCGGGCACCCTCATCCTGGGCACCCCCATCCTGCACCCCCGCCCTGCCACCCCCCCACCGCCACCCCCCCCCCCACCTGCCCACCGAGCCCCATCCCGGTACCCCCACCCCGCACCCCCCAGCACCCCCATCCTGCACCCCCGCCCCGGGTACCCCCATCCTGCACCCCCCAGCACCCCCATCCTGCACCCCCCCGCCTGGCACCCCCAACCCGCAGCCCCATCCCGGGTACCCCCACCCCGCACCCCCCAGCACCCCCATCCTGCACCCCCACCCACCCCCAATCCTGCACCCCCCAGCACCCCCACCCCCGCACCCCCGCCCCGGGTACCCCCACCCCCTCACCCCCCAGCACCCCCATCCTGCACCCCCCGCCCCGGGTACCCCCCATCCTGCACCCCCCAGCACCCCCATCCTGCACCCCCCAGCACCCCCATCCTGCACCCCCCGCCCCGGGTACCCCCATCCTGCACCCCCCAGCACCCCCATCCTGCACCCCCCCAGCACCCCCATCCTGCACCCCCCGCCCCGGGTACCCCCACCCCGCCCCCCCCGCCCCCCCAATCCCGCCCCCCGGTACCTGCCGGGGCGGTGGCGGCGTCCCCGGCCCCGGCCCCGTCCCCGTCCCCTCCCCGGCCCCGGCCCCGGCCCCGCCGCTCCCGCAGTCCCGCAGCTCCCGCCCGCCGCGGGCACGCGCACGGCACCGGCCCCGCGCGCCCCCCGCCCCCGCGCGCCCCCCGCCCCGGCCCCGGCCTCGCGCGCGCACGGCCGGCGCCCCCACGGCTGCCCCACGGCTGCCCCATTGCAGCCCCACACTGCCCCACTGCAGCCCCACACTGCTCCATTGCAGCCCCCACACTGCCCCACACTGCCCCAGTGCAGCCCCACACTGCCCCATTGCAGCCCCATAGCAACCCCACACTGCCCCATAGCAGCCCCACACTGCCCCATTGCAGCCCCATTGCAGCCCCATAGCAACCCCACACTGCCCCATTGCAGCCCCACACTGCCCCATTGCAGCCCCACACTGCTCCATTGCAGCCCCATAGCAGCCCCACACTGCCCCACACTGCCCCATAGCAGTCCCACACTGCCCCATTGCAGCCCCACACTGCCTCATGGCTGCCGAACACTGCCCCATAGCAGCCCCACACTGCTCCATTGCAGCCCCATTGCAGCCCCACACTGCCCCATAGCAGCCCCACACTGCCCCATTGCAGCCCCATTGCAGCCCCATAGCAACCCCACACTGCCCCATTGCAGCCCCACACTGCCCCACTGCAGCCCCACACTGCCCCATAGCAGCCCCACACTGCTCCATTGCAGCCCCATAGCAGCCCCACACTGCCCCATTGCAGCCCCACACTGCCCCCATTGCAGCCCCACACTGCTCCATTGCAGCCCCATAGCAGCCCCACACTGCCCCACACTGCCCCATAGCAGTCCCACACTGCCCCATTGCAGCCCCACACTGCCTCATGGCTGCCGAACACTGCCCCATAGCAGCCCCACACTGCTCCATTGCAGCCCCATTGCAGCCCCACACTGCCCCATAGCAGCCCCACACTGCCCCATTGCAGCCCCATTGCAGCCCCATAGCAACCCCACACTGCCCCATTGCAGCCCCACACTGCCCCACTGCAGCCCCACACTGCCCCATAGCAGCCCCACACTGCTCCATTGCAGCCCCATAGCAGCCCCACACTGCCCCATTGCAGCCCCACACTGCCTCATGGCTGCCGAACACTGCCCCATAGCAGCCCCACACTGCTCCATTGCAGCCCCATTGCAGCCCCACACTGCCCCATAGCAGCCCCACGGCTGCCCCAGAGAGACCCTGGGGGGGTTCTTGCAGCTGCCCCACAGACTCCCCACAGACGATGCCCCATAGGGAGCCCACAGCTGCCCCACAGCTGCCCCACAGCTGCCCCCCAACACCCCATGGGGACACTGGAAACCCCAGAGGCCCCCCCCAGTCGTCCCACAGGGAGCCCACGGGGGGCGCCCAGCTGCCCCATAGCTGCCCCATAGACAATGCCCCACAGGGAGCCCACGGGGGGCTCCCAGCTGCCCCACAGAAACCCCATGGAGCCCCCCGGGCCCCCCAGGAGAACCGGCCCCAGAGCCCCCGGCCCCCTCCCCACCCGGGGGGACCCTCGGTGCGGCGAGGAGGCGGCCGGACAGACAGACGGGCTGGACAGACAGACGGGGTTTAATGCGGCGGTGCGGGCGCTGCGCCCCCCAAAAGAGGGGTCCCGGGGGCCGGGCCCCCCGCTCGGCCCTAGAGGTGGATGTCGAAGACGCCATCCTCCACCTCCTGCAGCTCCTTGGGGGGCTCTGGGGGGGGCGGGGGGGCGTTAGGGCCCCGGGCGCCGGGGTCCCCCCGGGTGCCGGGGGGGTCCCTGGGGGCGCGGGGGGGCGCGGGGGTCCCACCTGGGGGGGGCAGGGAGGCGCGGCGGGACCGGGGCAGGGAGAAGCTGAAGGAGCGGGGCGGGGGTCCCGGGGGGGCCGGGGGGGGCTCGGCGACGCTCTGGGCCCGGCGGCGGCACTCGAGGCGCAGGAGCTCCCGGCACTGGGCATGGCAGCGCAGGCCGCAGCCTGGGGGGCCCCCAACGGCACCGTGACCCCCATGGCACCCATAGCCCCCCATAGCCCCCCATGGCACCCATAGCCCCCCCATAGCCCCCCATAGCCCCCCACGGCACCGTGACCCCCATGGCACCCATAGCCCCCATAGCCCCCCATGGCACCCATAGCCCCCCCATAGCCCCCCATAGCCCCCCACGGCACCGTGACCCCCATGGCACCCATAGCACCCCCATAGCCCCCCATAGCCCCCCATAGCCCCCCATGGCACCGTGACCCCCATGGCACCCATAGCCCCCCCATAGCCCCCCATGGCACCCATAGCCCCCCATAGCCCCCATAGCCCCCCACGGCACTGTGACCCCCATGGCACCCATAGCCCCCCATGGCACCCATAGCCCCCCCATAGCCCCCCACGGCACCGTGACCCCCATGGCACCCATAGCACCCCCCATAGCCCCCCATAGCCCCCCATGGCACCCATAGCCCCCCCATAGCCCCCCATAGCCCCCCACAGCACCGTGACCCCCATGGCACCCATAGCACCCCCATAGCCCCCCATAGCCCCCCATGGCACCCATAGCCCCCCACGGCACTGTGACCCCCATGGCACCCATAGCACCCCCATAGCCCCCCCATAGCCCCCCATGGCACCCATAGCCCCCCATAGCCCCCCACGGCACCGTGACCCCCATGGCACCCATAGCCCCCCATAGCCCCCCACGGCACCATGACCCCCATAGCCCCCCATGGCACCCATAGCCCCCCATGGCACCATGACCCCCCCATGGCACCCATGACCCCCCATAGCCCCCCATGGCACCCGTGGCACCCACGGACCCTCTCATGACCCCCCCATAGCCCCCCATGGCACCCATAAACCCCCATAATGCCCCCATGGCACCCATGGCCCCCCCCTCACCCCCCCAGCCCCTCCATGACCCCCCCCATGGCCCCCATCACCGCCCCTCACCCCCCCATAGCCCCCCATGGCACCCATGACCCCCCCTCACCCCCCCATACCCCCCCCGGCACCCCCATGACCCCCCATGACCCCCTGGCACCCCCAACCCCCCCCCGCCCCCCCCGCCCCTCCCCCGCTCACCGCGGCACTTCAGCCCCTGCCTGGGGAGGCCCAAAATCTGGGGGGGAGGGGGGGTGAGGGGGCGGCCCCGGCCCGGGGCTCCCCCCGCGCCCCCCACCCGGCGTGCGAGGCCCCGTGCAAAGCCCTCGTGCGATGCACGCCTGGCACGGGGGCCCGGCGGCGGGAGCCAGGGGCGTGCGAGGAGCGTGTGAGGGTGAGGGGTGTGCGAGGGGTGTGCGAGGGGTGTGCGAGGGGCGTGCGAGGGCATGAGGGGTGTGCAAGGGGTGTGCGAGGGGCGTGCAAGGGCATGAGGGGTGTGCGAGGGGCGTGCGAGGGCATGTGTGAGGCGTGCGAGGGTGTGACGGGCACGAGGGGCATGCAAGGGTGTGAGGCATGTGCAAGGGGTGTGCAAGGGCATGAGGGGCACACAAGGGGCGTGCAAGGGTGCGAGGGGTGTGCAAGGGCATGAGGGGCACACGAGGGGCGTGTGAGGGGCACATGAGGGGTGTGCGAGGGTGTGAGGTGTGTGCGAGGGGGGTGTGAGGGCACACGAGGGGTGTGCAAGAGGTGTGCAAGGGGTGTGAAGGGCATAAGGGGCACGCGAGGGGCGTGCAAGGGGCACACAAGGGACGTGCAAGGGCATGAAGAGTACACAAGGGGTGTGTGAGGCGTGCAAGGAGGGTGCGAGGGCGTGTGGGGGCACGTGAGGGGTGTGCAAGGGGGTGTGCAAGGGGTGTGCAAGCAGTGTGGTGTGTGAGGGGTGCAAGGGGTGTGCGAGGGGCGTGCGAGCGGCACAAGGGCTGTGCAGGGCGAGGGGGGTGTGGGCCGTGCAAGGGCCGTGCAAGGCATGTGACGGGCGTGCAAGGGGCGTGCGAGGGGCGTGAGGGGTGTGCGGGGCATGAGGGTGTGCGGGGTGTGCGAGGGGCGGAGGGGGCACAAGGGGCACGCGGGTGTGCGAGGGGCACGAGGGGCGTGCGAGGGCCGTGCGAGGGCTGTGCGAGGGGCACGGGGGGCAGGAGGGGCACGGGGGGCGTGCGGGGGCTGAGGGAGGGGGGTGGGGGCACACGGGGGTGGGGGGCACGAGGGGCGTGCGAGGGGTGGGTGGGGCGCGAGGGCTGGGGGGGGCACACGTGGGGGGCATGGGGACCACAGGGGGGGCACAGGGGGTAGGTACATGGGGGTCCCGGGGGGCACAGGGGGGGCACGGGGGGGCACAGGGAGGGCACGGGGGTCCCAGGGGGCACGGGGGGCACAGGGGGGTCCCGGGGGGTACATGGGGGGGTACATGGGGGGGTACATGGGGGGGTACATGGGGGTCCCGGGGGGCACAGGGGGGGCACGGGGGGCATGGGGGGCACAGGGGGGTCCCGGGGGGTACATGGGGGGGTACATGGGGGGGCACAGGGGGGTCCCGGGGGGGTACATGGGGGGGTACATGGGGGTCCCCGGGGGTCCCAGGGGGCACGGGGGGGCACAGAGGGGTCCCGGGGGTCCCGGGGGGCACAGGGGGGGTCCCGGGGGGTACATGGAGGTTCCGGGGTCCCGGGGGGGGTCCCGGGCGCTGACCAGGCGGCGGCAGTGGCGGCAGGCCGCGGGGCACAGGGGGGCACAGGGGGTACGGGGGGGTCCCGGGGGGGCACAGGGGGTACGGGGGGGGGTCACCGGGGGGGCACAGGGGGTACGGGGGGGTACATGGGGGGCACAGGGGGGTCCCGGGGGGGTCCCGGGCGCTGACCAGGCGGCGGCAGTGGCGGCAGGCGCGGGGCGCAGGGGGCACAGGGGGTACGGGGGGGTCCCCGGGGGGGCACAGGGGGTACGGGGGGGTACATGGGGGGCACAGGGGGGTCCCGGGGGGGGTCCCGGGCGCTGACCAGGCGGCGGCAGTGGCGGCAGGCCGCGGGGCGCAGGGGGCTGCTCTCCTCGAAGTGGTGGGGGGGCCCCGGGGGGGGCGGGGGGGGCCCCCCGCTGCAGCGCAGGAAGCAGGAGAGCACCTCCCCCCGGCTGAGGGTGCCGTCCCTGGGGGCAGGGGGCGCGGGGGTTATGGGGGTCCCGGGGGGTGGGGGGTGATGGGGGTCCTGGGGGTGATGGGGGCAGGGGGGCACGGGGTGATGGTGGGGGTCCCGGGGTGTGTTGGGCGTCCCGCGGGGGTTCCTGGGGGGGTCCCGGGGGTGTTGGGGGTCCCCGGGGGGTTCCTGGGGGGGTCCCTGGGGGGGGGTCCTGGAGGTGTTGGCGGTCCTGGGGGGGTCCCGGGGGATCTCTGGGGGTCCCGGGGGGTGTTGGGTGTCCCGGGAGGACCCTGGGGGGTCCCGGGGGTCCCTGGGAGTGTTGGGGGTCCCTGGGGGTCCCGGGGAGTGTCCCGGGGGTCCCTGGGGGTGTCCGGGGATCCCTGGGGGTGACGGGGATTCCTGGGGGTCCCTGGGGGTCCCGGGGGTCCTTGGGGGTGTCGGGGATCCCTGGGGATCCCTGGGGGGTCCCCGGGGGTCCCGGGGCGGTCTCTGGGGGATCCCTGGGGATTCCTGGGGGTCCCTGGGGGTCCCGGGGGTCCTTGGGGGTGTCGGGGATCCCTGGGGATCCCTGGGGGGGTCCCGGGGGTCCCGGGGCGGTCTCTGGGGGATTCCTGGGGGTCCCTGGGGGTCCCGGGGGTCCTTGGGGGTGTCGGGGATCCCTGGGGATCCCTGGGGGGTCCCGGGGGTCCCGGGGGTCCCGGGGCGGTCCTCTGGGGGATTCCTGGGGGTCCCTGGGGGTCCCGGGGGGTCCTTGGGGGTGTCGGGGATCCCTGGGGATCCCTGGGGGGTCCCGGGGGTCCCGGGGTCCCGGGGCGGTCTCTGGGGGATCCCTGGGGATTCCTGGGGTCCCTGGGGGTCCCGGGGGTCCTTGGGGGTGTCGGGGATCCCTGGGGATCCCTGGGGGTCCCGGGGGTCCCGGGGGTCCCGGGGCGGTCTCTGGGGGATCCCTGGGGATTCCTGGGGGTCCCTGGGGGTCCCGGGGGTCCTTGGGGGTGTCGGGGATCCCTGGGGGGTCCCCGGGGGTCCCGGGGGTCCCGGGGCGGTCTCTGGGGGATCCCTGGGGATTCCTGGGGGTCCCGGGGGTCCCGGGGGTCCCGGGGCGGTCTCTGGGGGATCCCTGGGGATTCCTGGGGGTCCCTGGGGGTCCCGGGGGTCCTTGGGGGTGTCGGGGATCCCTGGGGGGTCCCGGGGGTCCCGGGGGTCCCGGGGCGGTCTCTGGGGGATCCCTGGGGGTCCCTGGGGGGTCCCGGGGGGTCTCTGGGGGTCCCGGGGCGGTCCCTGGGGTCCCTGGGGGGTCCCGGGGGTCCCTGGGGGTCCCGGGGGTCCCGGGGGCCCCTGGGGGTGCGGTGGGTGCGGGGCGGCTGCCCGCACCGGTCGGTGTCCAGGTCCCCGAAGAGCTGGAGGTGCGGGAAGCTCTCCCGCAGGATCCCGAACTCCTCCCGCGAGATCCGCCCGTCCCCGTCCACGTCGAAGTTGCGGAAAATGGACTGCGCCCCCCCGGCGTCACCGGCCGGGCCCGCCCCCACCCCCGGGACCCCCGGGACCCTGACCCCCCCGACCCCCCCGGGCACCCCCAGGGACCCCCAGCCCCTGACCCCCCCCGAACCCCCCCGGGGTACCCCCAGGGACCCCCAGCCCCCTGACCCCCCCCCGACCCCCCCGGGCACCCCCAGGGACCCCCCAGCCCCCCTGACCCCCAGGGACCCCCGGGACCCCCAGCCCCCTGACCCCCCCCGAGCCCCCCCGGGCACCCCCAGGGACCCCCAGCCCCCCCGACCCCCAGGGACCCCCGGGACCCCCAGCCCCCTGACCCCCCCCGAACCCCCCGGGCACCCCCAGGGACCCCCAGCCCCCTGACCCCCCCCGAACCCCCCCGGGGTACCCCCAGGGACCCCCAGCCCCCTGACCCCCCCCGACCCCCCCGGGCACCCCCAGGGACCCCCAGCCCCCCTGACCCCCAGGGACTCCCGGGACCCTGACCCCCCCGACCCCCCCGGGCACCCCCAGGGACCCTCAGCCCTCCCGACCCCCAGGGACCTCCGGGACCCCCCAGCCCCCTGACCCCCCCGAACCCCCCGGGGTACCCCCAGGGACCCCCAGCCCCCCCTGACCCCCCCCGAACCCCCCGGGGTACCCCCAGGGACCCCCAGCCCCCTGACCCCCCCGAACCCCCCGGGGTACCCCCAGGGACCCCCAGCCCCTGACCCCCCCGAACCCCCCGGGGTACCCCCAGGGACCCCCAGCCCCCTGACCCCCCCCCGAACCCCCCGGGGTACCCCCAGGGACCCTCAGCCCCTCTCGACCCCCCAGGGACCCCCGGGCACCCCCACCCCCCCCGAACCCCCCTGACCCCCCCCGGGCACCCCCAGCCCCCCCGAACCCCCCCGGGACCCCCAAAGCCCTGAGGCCCCCCCCACCTTGCCCCCCCGCCCCACCTCCACCAGCCGCTCCAGGTGGGCGCGCAGCAGCGCCGGGTCGGGGCGGGGGGGCTCGGGCAGCGCCCACTCCTCCATGGGGCTGACGGGGGGCAGCGCCGGGGGGGGGCCCCCGCCTGCGGGGGGCGCGTTGGGGCGGGGGGCGGCCCCAGGCACCCCCATTGCCCCCCCATTGCACCCCCCATTGCCCCCCCATTGCCCCCCCATTGCCCCCCATTGCACCCCCAGGCACCCCCATTGCCCCCCCATTGCACCCCCCATTGCCCCCCCCATTGCCCCCCCATTGCCCCCCATTGCACCCCCAGGCACCCCCATTGCCCCCCCCATTGCACCCCCCATTGCCCCCCCATTGCCCCCCCATTGCCCCCCATTGCACCCCCCATTGCCCCCCCATTGCACCCCCAGGCACCCCCCATTGCCCCCCCATTGCACCCCCCATTGCCCCCCCCATTGCCCCCCCCATTGCCCCCCATTGCACCCCCAGGCACCCCCATTGCCCCCCCATTGCACCCCCCATTGCCCCCCCCATTGCCCCCCCATTGCACCCCCCATTGCCCCCCCCATTGCCCCCCCATTGCCCCCCCAGGCACCCCCCATTGCCCCCCATTGCCCCCCATTGCACCCCCAGGCACCCCCCATTGCCCCCCCATTGCCCCCCATTGCCCCCCCATTGCCCCCCCATTGCCCCCCCCAGCACCCCCATTGCCCCCCCATTGCCCCCCCATTGCACCCCCCATTGCCCCCCCATTGCCCCCCCATTGCCCCCCATTGCACCCCCATTGCCCCCCCATTGCACCCCCATTGCCCCCCCAGGCACCCCCCCATTGCCCCCCCATTGCCCCCCCATTGCACCCCATTGACCCCCCATTGCCCCCCCAGGCACCCCCCATTGCCCCCCCATTGCCCCCCCATTGCCCCCCCCAGCACCCCCATTGCCCCCCCATTGCACCCCATTGCCCCCCCATTGCACCCCCAGGCACCCCCCATTGCCCCCCCGTTGCACTCTCACAGCCTGTGCCCCCACACCCGTGTGTGCTCACACACCAGCCGCACCCCCCCATTGCACACTCACACCCCCCGCGGCACACACACACCCCTTGCACACTCACACCCCCCGCGGCACACACACACCCCTTGCACACTCACACCCCCCGCGGCACACGCACACCCCTTGCACACTCACACCCCCGCGGCACACCCCTTGCACAC
>NW_027461241.1:0-28250 GCF_030463565.1 Pelecanus crispus
CAGGGCGCAGGCAGCCCCCCCTGACCCCCCCCCGTGCCCCCCCCAGCCTGGAGCCCTTCCTGTACGGCCTGCACGCGCTGTTCAAGGGCGATTTCCGCATCACGTCCCCCCGGGACGAGTGGGTCTTCGCTGACATGGACCTGCTGCACCGCGTGGTGGCCCCCGGCGTCCGCATGGCCCTCAAGCTGCACCAGGTGGGGGGCGCCGGGACCCCCGAGCCACTGCCGGGGGGGACAGGGGTGGGGGACACCTTGGGGACCCCGTTGTCCCCACCATGGGGGATGTGCCACGATGGGGACGCGTTGGGGACCCCCCTGGGGCTGCCATTGAGGGTGGGATATGGGGGGGGACACTTGGGGACCCCCCTGTCCCCTGTGCTGGGGATGTGACATGGGGGGGACATGTTGGGGACCCCCCTGGGGCTGCCATTGAGGGTGGGATATGGGGGGGGACACTTGGGGACCCCCCTGTCCCCTGTGCTGGGGATGTGACATGGGGGGGACATGTTGGGGACCCCCCCTGGGGCTGCCATTGAGGGTGGGATACGGGGGGGACACTTGGGGACCCCCCTGAGGCTGCCACTGGGGATGTGCCGTGATGGGGACACATTGGGGACCCCCCTGTCCCCTGTGCTGGGGATGTGACATGGGGGGGACACGTTGGGGACCCCCGTGCCCCCCTCCACTGGGGATGTGGCTCGATGGGGACACGTTGAGGAGCCCCCCGGGGCTGCTGTTGGGGGTGGGACACGGGGGGGGGGGGAACACTTGGGGACCCCCCCCAGAGCTGGTGGCAGGGTGGGGCATGGGGGGTACACATTGGGGACCCCCCTGGGGCTGCCGTTGGGGATGTGACACGGGGGGGACACTTGGGGACCCCCCCCAGAGCTGCCACTGGGGATGTAGCTCGATGGGGACATGTGGGGACCCCCCTGGGGCTGCTGGCAGGGGTGGGACATGGGGGGCACATGTTGGGGACCCCCCTGGGGCTGCCATTGGGGATGGGACACGGGGGGGACACGTTGGGGACCCCATTGTCCCCCACCACTGGGGATGTGGCTCGATGGGGACACGTTGGGGACCCCCCCAGAGCTGCCGTTGGGGGTGGGATATGGGGGGGACACTTGGGGACCCCCCTGGGGCTGCCATTGGGGATGTGCTGTGATGGGGACACATTGGGGACCCCCCTGTCCCCTGTGCTGGGGATGTGACATGGGGGGGACACGTTGGGGACCCCGCTGGGGCTGCCGTTGGGGATGTGACATGGAGGGGACATGTTGGGGACCCCCCTGTCCCCTGTGCTGGGGATGTGACATGGAGGGGACACGTTGGGGACCCCCCTGTCCCCTGTGTTGGGGATGTGACATGGAGGGGACACGTTGGGGACCCCTGTGCCCCCTCCACCGTGGTTGTGCCACCATGGGGACACATTGGGAACCCCCTGGAGCTGCCATGGGGGACATGACATGGAGGGGACGCATTGGGGACCCCCCTGGAGCTGCCATGGGGGATGTGACATGGAGGGGACACGTTGGGGACCCCCCTGGAGCTGCCATGGGGGATGTGACATGGAGGGGACACGTTGGGGACCCCCCTGGAGCTGCCATGGGGGATGTGACATGGAGGGGACACGTTGGGGACCCCCCTGGAGCTGCCACTGGGGACATGATGCAATGGGGACACGTTGGGAACCCCCCGGGGCTGCCATTTGGGATGTGCCACGGAGGGGACACGTTGGAGCCCCCATATTGTCCCCTCCGCCGGCCGCGTGCCGTGCCGGGGACACGTTGGGGACCCCCGCGTCTGGGTGCTGCCCCCCCCAGGACCACTTCACGTCGCCGGAGGAGTACGAGGAGGCGTCGGCGCTGTACGAGGCGGTGGCGGCGCACGAGGGGCGGCTGGTCATCTCGCACGAGGCCGACCCGGCCTGGCGCGCGGCCGTGCTGGCCGAGGCCCCCGCGCTGCTGGCCCTGCGCCGCGTGGCCGACGAGGGCCGCCGACGAGTACAAGGTGGTGACGCTCAACCGCCGCCACCTCGGCTTCCCGCGTCATCAAGGTGGGTGACGGGCCGGGGGGGCCGCCGCCCCGGGGACCCCCGCTAACCCCCCGGGCCTCCCAGTGAGCCCAGGGCACCCAGCGACCCCAGTGCACGCAGTGTCCCCAGTGAACCCCTGAGTCCTCCCAATCCCCCCCAGTGTCCCCAGTGAAACCCCTGAGTCCTCCCAATCCCCCCCAGTGACCCCCAGGGCACCCAGCGACCCCAGTGCACGCAGTGTCCCCAGTGAACCCCTGAGTCCTCCCAATCCCCCCCAGTGTCCCCCAGTGAACCCCTGAGTCCTCCCAATCCCCCCCAGTGTCCCCAGTGAACCCCTGAGTCCTCCCAATCCCCCCCAGTGACCCCAGGGCACCCAGCAACCCCAGTGTATCCAGTGTCCCCAGTGAACCCCCTGAGTCCTCCCAATCCCCCCCCAGTGTCCCCAGTGAACCCCTGAGTCCTCCCAATCCCCCCCCAGTGTCCCCAGTGAACCCCTGAGTCCTCCCAATCCCCCCCAGTGTCCCCAGTGAACCCCGAGGTCCTCCCAATCCCCCCCAGTGTCCCCCAGGGCACCCAGCGACCCCAGTGTATCCAGTGTCCCCAGTGAACCCCTGAGTCCTCCCAATCCCCCCCAGTGTCCCCAGTGAACCCCTGAGTCCTCCCAATCCCCCCCAGTGTCCCCAGGGCACCCAGCGACCCCAATGTATCCAGTGTCCCCAGTGAACCCCTGAGTCCTCCCAATCCCCCCCAGTGTCCCCAGTGAACCCCTGAGTCCTCCCAATCCCCCCCAGTGTCCCCAGGGCACCCAGCGACCCCAGTGTATCCAGTGTCCCCAGTGAACCCCTGAGTCCTCCCAATCCCCCCCAGTGTCCCCAGTGAACCCCTGAGTCCTCCCAATCCCCCCCAGTGTCCCCAGGGCACCCAGCGACCCCAGTGTATCCAGTGTCCCCATTGAACCCCTGAGTCCTCCCAATCCCCCCCAGTGTCCCCAGGGCACCCAGCGACCCCAGTGTATCCAGTGTCCCCAGTGAAGCCCTGAGTCCTCCCAATCCCCCCCAGTGTCCCCAGTGAACCCCTGAGTCCTCCCAATCCCCCCCAGTGTCCCCAGGGCACCCAGCGACCCCAGTGTATCCAGTGTCCCCAGTGAAGCCCTGAGTCCTCCCAATCCCCCCCAGTGTCCCCAGTGAACCCCTGAGTCCTCCCAATCCCCCCCAGTGACCCCAGGGCACCCAGCGACCCCAGTGTACCCAGTGTCCCCAGTGAACCCCTGAGTCCTCCCAATCCCCCCCAGTGTCCCCAGTGAAGCCCTGAGTCCTCCCAATCCCTCCCAGTGACCCCAGGGCACCCAGCAACCCCAGTGCACGCAGTGTCCCCAGTGAACCCCTGAGTCCTCCCAATCCCCCCCAGTGACCCCAGGGCACCCAGCGACCCCAGTGTATCCAGTGTCCCCAGTGAACCCCTGAGTCCTCCCAATCCCCCCCAGTGTCCCCAGGGCACCCAGCGACCCCAGTGCACCCAGTGTCCCCAGTGAACCCCTGAGTCCTCCCAATCCCCCCCAGTGTCCCCAGTGAACCCCTGAGTCCTCCCAATCCCCCCCAGTGACCCCAGGGCACCCAGCAACCCCAGTGTACCCAGTGTCCCCAGTGAACCCCTGAGTCCTCCCAATCCCCACAAGTGACCCCAGGGCACCCAGCGACCCCAGTGTACCCAGTGTCCCTAGTGAACCCCTGAGTCCTCCCAATCCCCCCCAGTGACCCCAGGGCACCCAGCGACCCCAGTGTACCCAGTGTCCCCATTGAACCCCTGAGTCCTCCCAATCCCCCCCAGTGTCCCCAGTGAACCCCTGAGTCCTCCCAATCCCCCCCAGTGTCCCAGGGTACCCAGCGACCCCAGTGCACCCAGTGTCCCCAGTGAACCCCTGAGTCCTCCCAATCCCCCCCAGTGACCCCAGGGCACCCAGCGACCCCCAGTGCACCCAGTGTCCCCAGTGAACCCCTGAGTCCTCCCAATCCCCCCCCAGTGAAGCCCTGAGTCCTCCCAATCCCCCCCAGCGTCCCCAGGGCACCGAGCGACCCCAGTGCACCCAGTGTCCCCAGTGAACCCCTGAGTCCTCCCAATCCCCCCCAGTGAACCCCTGAGTCCTCCCAATCCCCCCCAGTGACCCCAGGGCACCCAGCGACCCCAGTGCATGCAGTGTCCCCAGTGAACCCCTGAGTCCTCCCAATCCCCCCCCAGTGTCCCCAGTGAACCCCTGAGTCCTCCCAATCCCCCCCAGTGTCCCCAGGGCACCCAGCGACCCCAGTGCACGCAGTGTCCCCAGTGAACCCCTGAGTCCTCCCAATCCCCCCCCAGTGTCCCCAGTGAACCCCTGAGTCCTCCCAATCCCCCCCAGTGACCCCAGGGCACCCAGCAACCCCAGTGTATCCAGTGTCCCCAGTGAAGCCCTGAGTCCTCCCAATCCCCCCCAGTGTCCCCAGTGAACCCCTGAGTCCTCCCAATCCCCCCCAGTGTCCCCAGGGCACCCAGCGACCCCAGTGCACGCAGTGTCCCCAGTGAACCCGAGTCCTCCCAATCCCTCCCAGTGTCCCCAGGGCACCCAGCGAGCCCAGTGCACGCAGTGTCCCCAGTGAACCCCTGAGTCCTCCCAATCCCCCCCAGTGACCCCAGGGCACCCAGCGACCCCAGTGTATCCAGTGTCCCCAGTGAACCCCTGAGTCCTCCCAATCCCCCCCAGTGTCCCCAGTGAACCCCTGAGTCCTCCCAAGCCCCTCCCAGTGAACCCAGTGCCCCCAGTGAACCCCCCCAACATCCTCCCAATCCCCCCCAGGGCACCCAGGGTCTCCCAGTGCCCCCAGTGTTGCCAGTGACCCCAGCATCCTCCCAATGATCCCAGTGAACCCAGTGACCCCAGCATCCTCCCAATCCCTCCCAGTGACCCCAGGGCACCCAGCGACCCCAGTGTACCCAGTGTCCCCAGTGAACCCCTGAGTCCTCCCAATCCCCCCCAGTGTCCCCAGTGAACCCCTGAGTCCTCCCAATCCCCCCCAGTGTCCCCAGTGAACCCCTGAGTCCTCCCAATCCCCCCCAGTGTCCCCAGGGCACCCAGCGACCCCAGTGCACGCAGTGTCCCCAGTGAACCCCTGAGTCCTCCCAATCCCCCCCCAGTGTCCCCAGTGAACCCCTGAGTCCTCCCAATCCCCCCCAGTGTCCCCAGGGCACCCAGCGACCCCAGTGCACGCAGTGTCCCCAGTGAACCCCTGAGTCCTCCCAATCCCCCCCAGTGTCCCCAGGGCACCCAGCGACCCCAGTGCACCCAGTGTCCCCAGTGAACCCCTGAGTCCTCCCAATCCCCCCCAGTGACCCCAGGGCACCCAGCGACCCCAGTGTACCCAGTGTCCCCATTGAACCCCTGAGTCCTCCCAATCCCCCCCAGTGTCCCCAGTGAACCCCTGAGTCCTCCCAATCCCCCCCAGTGTCCCCAGGGTACCCAGCGACCCCAGTGCACCCAGTGTCCCCAGTGAACCCCTGAGTCCTCCCAATCCCCCCCAGTGACCCCAGGGCACCCAGCGACCCCAGTGCACCCAGTGTCCCCAGTGAACCCCTGAGTCCTCCCAATCCCCCCCAGTGAAGCCCTGAGTCCTCCCAATCCCCCCCAGCGTCCCCAGGGCACCGAGCGACCCCAGTGCACCCAGTGTCCCCAGTGAACCCCTGAGTCCTCCCAATCCCCCCCAGTGACCCCAGGGCACCCAGCGACCCCAGTGCATGCAGTGTCCCAGTGAACCCCTGAGTCCTCCCAATCCCCCCCCAGTGTCCCCAGTGAACCCCTGAGTCCTCCCAATCCCCCCCAGTGTCCCCAGGGCACCCAGCGACCCCAGTGCACGCAGTGTCCCCAGTGAACCCCTGAGTCCTCCCAATCCCCCCCAGTGTCCCCAGGGCACCCAGCGACCCCAGTGCACGCAGTGTCCCCAGTGAACCCCCTGAGTCCTCCCAATCCCCCCCAGTGACCCCAGGGCACCCAGCGACCCCAGTGTACCCAGTGTCCCCAGTGAACCCCTGAGTCCTCCCAATCCCCCCCAGTGTCCCCAGTGAACCCCTGAGTCCTCCCAATCCCTCCCAGTGTCCCCAGGGCACCCAGCGACCCCAGTGCACGCAGTGTCCCCAGTGAACCCCTGAGTCCTCCCAATCCCCCCCAGTGACCCCAGGGCACCCAGCGACCCCAGTGCATGCAGTGTCCCCAGTGAACCCCTGAGTCCTCCCAATCCCCCCCCAGTGTCCCCAGTGAACCCCTGAGTCCTCCCAATCCCCCCCAGTGTCCCCAGGGCACCCAGCGACCCCAGTGCACGCAGTGTCCCCAGTGAACCCCTGAGTCCTCCCCAATCCCCCCCAGTGTCCCCAGGGCACCCAGCGACCCCAGTGCACGCAGTGTCCCCCAGTGAACCCCTGAGTCCTCCCAATCCCCCCCAGTGACCCCAGGGCACCCAGCGACCCCAGTGTACCCAGTGTCCCCAGTGAACCCCTGAGTCCTCCCAATCCCCCCCAGTGTCCCCAGTGAACCCCTGAGTCCTCCCAATCCCTCCCAGTGTCCCCAGGGCACCCAGCGACCCCAGTGCACGCAGTGTCCCCAGTGAACCCCTGAGTCCTCCCAATCCCCCCCAGTGACCCCAGGGCACCCAGCGACCCCAGTGCATGCAGTGTCCCCAGTGAACCCCTGAGTCCTCCCAATCCCCCCCCAGTGTCCCCAGTGAACCCCTGAGTCCTCCCAATCCCCCCCAGTGTCCCCAGGGCACCCAGCGACCCCAGTGCACGCAGTGTCCCCAGTGAACCCCTGAGTCCTCCCAATCCCCCCCAGTGTCCCCAGGGCACCCAGCGACCCCAGTGCACGCAGTGTCCCCAGTGAACCCCTGAGTCCTCCCAATCCCCCCCAGTGACCCCAGGGCACCCAGCGACCCCAGTGTACCCAGTGTCCCCATTGAACCCCTGAGTCCTCCCAATCCCCCCCAGTGTCCCCAGTGAACCCCTGAGTCCTCCCAATCCCTCCCAGTGTCCCCAGGGCACCCAGCGACCCCAGTGCACGCAGTGTCCCCAGTGAACCCCTGAGTCCTCCCAATCCCCCCCAGTGACCCCAGGGCACCCAGCGACCCCAGTGCATGCAGTGTCCCCAGTGAACCCCTGAGTCCTCCCAATCCCCCCCCAGTGTCCCCAGTGAACCCCTGAGTCCTCCCAATCCCCCCCAGTGTCCCCAGGGCACCCAGCGACCCCAGTGCACGCAGTGTCCCCAGTGAACCCCTGAGTCCTCCCAATCCCCCCCAGTGTCCCCAGGGCACCCAGCGACCCCAGTGCACGCAGTGTCCCCAGTGAACCCCTGAGTCCTCCCAATCCCCCCCAGTGACCCCAGGGCACCCAGCGACCCCAGTGTACCCAGTGTCCCCAGTGAACCCCTGAGTCCTCCCAATCCCCCCCAGTGTCCCCAGTGAACCCCTGAGTCCTCCCAATCCCCCCCAGTGTCCCCAGTGAACCCCTGAGTCCTCCCAATCCCTCCCAGTGTCCCCAGGGCACCCAGCGACCCCAGTGCACGCAGTGTCCCCAGTGAACCCCTGAGTCCTCCCAATCCCCCCCAGTGTCCCCAGGGCACCCAGCAACCCCAGTGCACGCAGTGTCCCCAGTGAAGCCCTGAGTCCTCCCAATCCCCCCCAGTGTCCCCAGGGCACCCAGCGACCCCAGTGCACGCAGTGTCCCTAGTGAACCCCTGAGTCCTCCCAAGCCCTCCCAGTGAACCCAGTGCCCCCAGTGAACCCCCCCAGCATCCTCCCAATCCCCCCCAGGGCACCCAGGGTCTCCCAGTGCCCCCAGTGTTGCCAGTGACCCCAGCATCCTCCCAGTGATCCCAGTGAACCCAGAGACCCCAGCATCCTCCCAATCCCTCCCAGTGACCCCAGTGAACCAAGTGCCCCCAGTGAGCCCCCGAGTCCTCCCAATCCCTCCCAGTGCCCTCCCAGTGCCTCCCAGCCCCTCCCAGTGCCTCCCAGTACCTCCCAGTGCCCTCCCAGTGCCCTTCCAGTCCCTGCCAATGCCTCCCAGTGACCCCCAGCACCTACATAGTGCCTTCCAGTCCCCCCCCAGTGCCTCCCAGTCCCCCCCGCAGTGCCTCCCAGTCCCCCCCGCAGTGCCTCCCAGTGCCCCCCAGTGACCCCCAGTGCCCCGCCAGGTGAACTGGGAGTGCGTGCGGGGGCTGTGGGCTGGGCAGCAGCAGGAGCTGGTGTTCCTGCAGCCCTCCCAGTGCCTCCCAGTCCCCTCCCAGTGCCTCCCAGTGTCTCCCAGTGCCCTCCCAGTGCCCCCCAGTGTCTCCCAGTGTCTCCCAGTCCCTCCCAGTGCCCCCCAGTGACTCCCAGTGCCCCGCCAGGTGAACCGGGAGTGCGTGCAGGGGCTGTGGGCTGGGCAGCAGCAGGAGCTGGTGTTCCTGCAGCCCTCCCAGTGCCTCCCAGTGCCCTCCCAGTGCCCCCCAGTGTCTCCCAGTGCCCTCCCAGTGCCCCCCAGTGCCTCCCATTGCCCCCCAGTGACTCCCAGTGCCCCGCCAGGGGAACCGGGAGTGCGTGCGGGGGCTGTGGGCCGGGCAGCAGCAGGAGCTGGTGTTCCTGCAGCCCTCCCAGTGCCTTCCAGTGCCCTCCCAGTGCCCCCCAGTGACTCCCAGTGCCCCGCCAGGTGAACCGGGAGTGCGTGCGGGGGCTGTGGGCTGGGCAGCAGCAGGAGCTGGTGTTCCTGCAGCCCTCCCAGTGCCTCCCAGTGCCCTCCCAGTGCCCCCCAGTGTCTCCCAGTGCCCTCCCAGTGCCCCCCAGTGACTCCCAGTGCCCCGCCAGGTGAACCGGGAGTGCGTGCGGGGGCTGTGGGCCGGGCAGCAGCAGGAGCTGGTTTTCCTGCGGAACCGCAACCCGGAGCGGGGCAGCATCCAGAACGCGCGGCAGTCGCTGCGCAACATCATCAACTCGTCGTGCGACCAGCCCCTGGGCTACCCCATCTACGTCTCCCCCCTCACCACCTCCTTCGCCGGCGCCCACCCCCAGCTCCGCGCCCTGGCCGGGGGGCCCCTCAGCCCCCCCGCCATCGCCCGCTGGCTGGCCGACGCCTGGGCACGGTGAGTCGCCCCAAAATGGCCACCCCCCCCCCCCACCCTGCACCCCCAGCGGTGCCCACCGGGACCCCCGCCTTGGGCCCTGAGCACCCATGGTGTGTTGTGTGCCCCCCCCGGCATTGCCCTGGGGACCCCCTGCCTGCTCCTGGGGACCCCTGGGGCTGGGGGGGGCTGGGGGGGCTGTGGTCTCCTCCCGGGGACCCCCAGGGCTGGGGGGGCTGGGGGGGCTGTGGTCTCCTCCCGGGGACCCCCAGGGCTGGGGGGGCTGGGGGGCTGTGGTCTCCTCCTGGGAGCCCTCAGGGTTGGGGGGGGGCTGTGGTCTCCTTTTAGGGACCCCCAGGGCTGGGGGGGGGCTGGGGGGACTGTGGTCTCCTCCTGGGGACCCCCAGGGCTTGGGGGGGGGGGCAGCTATGGTCTCCTTTTAGGGACCCCCAGGGCTGGGGGGGGGGGGGGGGGCTGCAGTCTCTTCTCAGGGACCCCCAGGGCTGGGGGGGGGGGGGGCTGTGGTCTCCTTTTAGGGACCCCCAGGGCTGGGGGAGCTATGGTCTTCTCTTGGGGACCCCCAGTCTTGGGGGGGGGCTATGGTCTCCTTTTAGGGACCCCCAGGGCTGGGGGGGGGGGCTGTGGTCTCATTCTGGGGACCCCCAGGGCTGGGGGAGGCTGCAGTCTCATCCTGGGGCCCCCCGTGTCCCCCCCAACCCCTGTGCCCCCCCTGACCCCCATGTCCCCCCCAACCCCTGTGCCTCCCCGACCCCCATGTCCCCCCCTGACCCCCCGTGTGTCCCCCTCTGACCCCCTGCCCCCCATGACCCCGTGCCTCCCCATCCCCCGTGTGTCACCCCCCGACCCCCGTGTGTCCTCCACTGACCCCCGTGTTCCCCCCGACCCCCCGCGTGTCCCCCTCTGACCCCCATGTCCCCCCAACCCCTGTGCCCCCCGACCCCCACATATCCCCCCCGACCCACATGTCCCCCCTGACCCCCGTGTCCCCCCGACCCCCGTGTGTACCCCCCTGACCCCCACACGTCCACCTCTGACCCCCACACGTCCCCCCCCGACCCCCATATGCCCCCCCGACCCCCGTGTGTACCCCCCTGACCCCCACACGTCCCCCTCTGACCCCCACATGTCCCCCCCTGACCCCTGTGCCCCCCCGACCCCCCGTGTGTACCCCTCTGACCCCCACACATCCACCTCTGACCCCCATGTTCCCCCTGACCCCCATGTGCCCCCGTGACCCCATGTCCCCCCTGACCCCCATGTCCCCCCTGACCCCCGTGTCCCCCCTGACCCCCATGTCCCCCCGTGTCCCCCCTGACCCCCATGTCCCCCCTGACCCCCGTGTCCCCCCTGACCCCCATGTCCCCCCATGTCCCCCCTGACCCCCACATGTCCCCCCTGACCCCCGTGTCCCCCCTGACCCCCATGTCCCCCCATGTCCCCCCTGACCCCCACATGTCCCCCCTGACCCCCATGTCCCCCCTGACCCCCACATGTCCGCCCTGACCCCCATGTCCCCCCTGACCCCCGTGTCCCCCCTGACCCCCATGTCCCCCCTGACCCCCACATGTCCCCCCTGACCCCCATGTCCCCCCTGACCCCCGTGTCCCCCCTGACCCCCATGTCCCCCCGTGTCCCCCCTGACCCCCACATGTCCCCCCTGACCCCCATGTCCCCCCATGTCCCCCCTGACCCCCATGTCCCCCCTGACCCCCGTGTCCCCCCTGACCCCCATGTCCCCCCATGTCCCCCCATGTCTCCCCCGACCCCCATGTCCCCCCTGACCCCCACATGACCCCCCTGACCCCCATGTCCCCCCTGACCCCCATGTCCCCCCATGTCCCCCCATGTCTCCCCCGACCCCCGTGTCCCCCCTGACCCCCACATGACCCCCCTGATCCCCGTGCCCCCCCAGGCTGCGGAAGGGCTGCGGCGCCGGCTGCAACAGCGGGGGCAACCTCGAGGACCCCGACTGCGGGGGGGGCTCGGCGGGGAGCGGCCCCCCCCGGCCCCACGGGCGGCACGGCCCCCCCGGGGGCTTCAAACCCCCCCGAGCCGCCCACCACCACCCAGCCCCACCCAGGTGGGTGCGGGGGGGGTCTGGGTCCTTCGGGGGGGGCAATGGGTGGGTCTGGGGGTCCCAGGTGCTTGGGGGGGGGTCTGGGTCCTTTGGGGGGGGGGCAGTGGGTGGGTCTGGGGGTCTGGGTCCTTGGGGGGGGTCAATGGGTGGGTCTGGGGGTCCCGGGTGCTTGGGGGGGGGTCTGGGTCCTTTGGGGGGGGGGCAGTGGGTGGGTCTGGGGGTCTGGGTCCTTGGGGGGGGTCAATGGGTGGGTCTGGGGGTCCTGGGTGCTTGGGGGGGGGGTCCTGGGTGGGTCTGGGGGTCCCGGGTGCTTGGGGGGGGTCTGGGTCCTTTGGGGGGGGTAATAAGTGGGTCTGGGGGTCCTGGGTGCTGGGGGGGGGGCACTGGGTGGGTCTGGGGGTCCTGGGTGCTTGGTGGGGGGCAATGGGTGGGTCTGGGGGTCCCGGGTACCGAGGGGGGGGGGTCTGGGTGCTTGGTGGGGGGCAATGGGTGGGTCTGGGGGTCCTGGGTGCTTGGGGGGGGCAATGGGTGGGTGTGGGGGTCCTGGGTGCTTGGGGGGGGTCTGGGTCCTTTGGGGGGGGGGCAATGGGTGGGTGTGGGGGTCCTGGGTGCTTGGGGGGGGTCTGGGTCCTTTGGGGGGGGGCAATGGGTGGGTCTGGGGGTCCTGGGTGCTTGGGGGTGTCTGGGTCCTTTGGGGGGGGCAATAGGTGGGTCTGGGGGTCCTGGGTGCTGGGGGGGGTCTCTGTGTGGCTCTGCCCCCCCCAAGCATGTCCCCCCCATGTCCCGCAGGCCCCGAGCAGAGCGGGGGTCCTGGGCCAGGCCGGGGGGGCCGCGGCGGGGGCGAGGGCTGGCGGGACCCCCCCCCAGGACCCCTGGCACCAGCGGGACCCCCCGGCCCCGGAGTCCCCCCCCCCGCCTACGACAGCCGCTGTGGTAAATGGAGCCTGGGCAGCCGCAGGGCGGGGGGCAGCGACGGGGACCCCCCCCCGGGCACCCCCGCGCCCCCCGGCACCCCCGGGGGTGGCACCGGCACCACGGGAGAGGTGAGACCCTGGGGGGGTGGGCACGGGGGGCTTGGGGGGGCCTGGACACGGGGGTCTTTGGGGGGGGGCTGGATATGGGGGTTTTCAGGGGGGCTGGATATGGGGGTCGTCTGGGGGGGCCCTAGATATGGGGGGGTTTTGGGGGGGGCCTGGATATGGGGGTCTTCGGGGAGGGGGCTGGATATGGGGGTTTTCTGGGGGTCCCTGGACACGGGGGTCTTCGGGGGGGGGGGCTGGACACGGGGGTCTTCTGGGGGGGCCCTGGATATGGGGGGTTGGGGGGGGGCTGGATACGAGGGTCTTCGGGGGGGCTGGATATGGGGGCCTGGACATGGGGGCTTTCGGGTGGGGGGGGTCTTTGGAGGGGGGGGCCTGGATATGGGTGTTTTGGGGGGGGGGCTGGATATGGGGGTCTCCTGGGGGGGGCCTGGACACGGGGGTCTTCTGGGGGGGCTGAACATGGGGGTCTTGGGGGGGGGCTGGATATGGGGGTCTTCTTGGGGTGGGTTTGGATATGGGGGTCTTTTGGGGGGGCTGGACATGGGGGTCTTCTGGGGGGACACACTGGATATGGGGGGGTCTTCTGGGTGCCCCCCCAGGTCTCATTGATGGGGGGGGGGCTGGGTCCCCCGGATGGTCCTGGGGGTCCTGGGGTTCGCTCCCCCCCTTGGGGGGGGACCCCAAACGCTCGGGGGGGGGGGAGCCCCCCCCAGACCCCTGTACATTTGGGGGGGGGGGGGGGGGCTGCGGCCCAGCATCCCCCTCCCCCCCAGCTCCGTGTCCCCCCCCCCCCAGGCCCCCGCGGACGCCGGCGCCCCGGCGCCCGCGCCCCCCCGCAGCCCCCCGGGACCAGGGAGAGCCCCACGGCGCAGCCCCTCCTGGAGCACCAGTACTGACCCCCCCGGCCCCCCCGGGCTGGTCCCGACCCCCCCCACGCACAGCAATAAGGCCCCGGGAGCCCCCCCACGCGCCGAGACCCCCGGGGACCCCCTGGAGACCCCCGGGACCCCCCTGGAGACCCCCAGGGACCCCTCGGACCCCCCTGGAGACCCCCGGGGACCCCCTGGAGACCCCCAGGGACCCCTCGGACCCCCCTGGAGACCCCCGGGGACCCCCCGGGACCCCCCCGGAGCAACCCATGGCGGCAGCAGCCCCCCAGGACCCCCCCCCATCCCAGGGGAGGGGGCACACTCGGACTCTTTTTTTTTTTTTTTTTTTTTTTTTTTTTCCAGATTTTTTTTTTCCCCCCCCCGATTCTTGAGGGGTTTTTGTTGGATTTTGGGGTTTTTTGGGGCTTGATATGAAAAATTAAAAAAAAAAAAATTAAAAAAAAAAAACCATTAAAAAAAAAAATTTAAAAAAAAAGTGTTTTGACGTTTTCCCGCCGCGCCGGATGCCGGGGTCCCCCCCCCCGGCACTGAAAGTTGGGGGGGGGGGGGGGTCCCCAGATACCTGCGTCCCCCTGTTTAGGGGGGTTCCCCCCACTGCCTGCGCCCCCTTTTGGGGTCCGCCTGGGTGCCCTTATTTTGGGGGGGCCCCTGCCGGTCCCCCCCGCGCCCGGGCTCTGGCTGGCGGGAGGAAGCGACGGCGCAGGGGAAGGGCGGGAGCCGGGGCGAGGGGGGGGCGAAGCTCGGACGCCTGGGGCCCGGCCTGGGCGGCGGGGCGCGAGCGGGGGGGTCCCCGAACGCTCGGGTGCCCCCCAAACACCTGGGTGCCCCCCCCCCACACCCGAACCCGGAGCCCCGGGGGCTGCGGCCCACCCTGCGCCGGGGACGCGAGGGGCCGGAGGTAGGAAATGGGCTGGGGGGGGGGGGGAGCGAGGGGGGGCCTTGCACAAGGGTTGCGCACGAGGACGGCGCACGGGGGAAGGGGCTCGCGCGGGGGCTTGGGGCGGGGGGCTTGCACGAGGACGGCCTTGCACGAGGATGGCCTTGCACGAGGACGGCCTTGCACCGGGGGGGGGAACCTTGCACGGGGGGGGAAACCTTGCACAGGGGGGGAAACCTTGCACAGGGGGGGAAACCTTGCACGGGGGGGGGCGGATTTTGCACAGCGCTTTGCACGGGTGACTTGCACACGCCCTCGCACGAGGGTCTGTGCACACGCGGCACGGCCCCCGCCACCCTCGCACAGTCCTTGCACGCCTATGTGCCCCCCCCACCCGCCCCGTGCAAAACCCCCTCGTGCCCTCACGGCCCTGTTGTCACCGGCCCCCCCCCCCCGTGCGAGCCCCCGGCCCTCGTGCGAGCCCCCGGCGCTCACTCCTGGCCCTCGTGCGAGGCCTTTGCACGGGGCCGTGACCTCGGCCCCCTCCGTGCTCCCTGGTGCGACGCACGGCCGGGTCCTTGTGCGAGGCACCACAGGGGCCATGGTGGCCCAGGGGGAGGGGGTGCTGGGGTCCCCCCCAGACCCCTGGGTCCCCCCCCCCACACCCCTGGGTCCCCCTAACACCTGAGCCCCCCCCCCAGACCCCTGGGTCCCCCCCCCCACACCCCTGGGTCCCCCCTAACACCTGAGCCCCCCCCCCCAGACCCCTGGGTGTGTCCCCCCGCACCCCTGGGTCCCCCCTAACACCTGAGCCCCCCCCCCCAGACCCCTGGGTCGTCCCCCCCCGCACCCCTGGTTGCCCCCCCCCAGACCCCTGGGTCCCCCCTAACACCTGAGCCCCCCCTCCAGACCCCTGGGTCCCCCCCCGACCCCCTGGTTGCCCCCCCCCAGACCCCTGGGTGTCCCCCCCCCGCACCCCTGGGTCCCCCCCGCACCCCGGGCCCCCTGCCCAGCCCTGACCGACCCATACCTGGGGGGGGGGGGGGGAGGTGTCACCCTGCCCCCCCCCAAATTAACGCCGTTACTCGCGTTTTACCGGATGGCGGGGGGGGAGGGGCCCGGACGCCTGGGCCCCGGCGGGGGGGGAGGGGGGGCGTGGGGGGAGGGGAGGGGGGAGGGGGGGGCCGGACGCCTGGGTCCGCTGCAGCCGGAGGAGGGAAGTGGGGGGGGGGAGGGGGCCGGACGCCGGGGGTTCACGCGCGGGACGAGGTCAGGAGGGGCTCAGCGGGGGGGGGGGGGGGGGGTACTGCAGATTTGGGGGGGGTCCCCCCTGAGGGGGGGGGTGTCAGTGTTTTGGGGGGGGGGGCAGCACTTGGGGGGCCGTCGGCCGCCGCCATTTCCCGGAGGGCAGGAAGCGGCCGGCGTCGGCGCAGCGGGGCATCCCCTCCCCCCCCCCGGCCCCACGACCCTCCCCCAACCCCCCCAAACCCCTCCCAACCCCCCCCACCCCCCCAAAGAGCCGGGGGGCGCCCCGGGGGGTGCCCCGGGGGTGCCAGGCCAGCACCCAGGCGCCCGGGGGGGTCCCAGCTGCCCCCCCCCACCCCCCCAGCCCCGTTTTGGGGGGGGGGGGGGGGTCCCAGCAGCGTTGCCCCCCCCCCCCGGGGGGGCAATGGGGGGCGCTGGGGACGCGGAGGCGCGGGGGGGGGGGGACGACGAGGGGACCCCCCCACTGACCCCCTGTCCCCCCCCCAGGTCCCGCCGCCGCCCCCCCACCCCGAGCGAGCGCTGCTGCCGGAGCCCCCCCCCCTCCCTATTGACCCCGACCGGGGGTGGGGGGTGCGTGGGAAAAGGGGCGGAGCCTCGTCACGGGCGGGAATTCCCGGGCAGCCAATCGAGGCGCGGGGTCCGTTCCCACGCTTCCATTGACAAATCGTGGGGTGGGGGAGGGGGGGGGGGTCCCCGCTAAACCGGGGGGGCCCGGGTGAACGGGGAGGGGGGGGGGGTCAGCGTTAGCAGGGGGGTCCCGGGGGGAGTCCTAGGGGGTCCCGGCGGGTCCCAGGGGGCTCTCAAGGGGGTCATAGGGGGTCCCTGAGGGTCCCAGGGGGTCTCAGGGGGGTCGTAGGGGGTCCCTGAGGGTCTCTGAGTGTCCAGGGGGGTCCCAGGGGGTTCCTGAGGGTCCCGGGGGTTCCCAGGGGGCTCTCAAGGGGGTCCTAGGGGGTCCCTGAGGGTCCCAGGGGGTCTTAGGGGGTCTCTGAGGGTCCCAGGGGGTCCCAGAGCACTCTCAGGGGGGTCCCGGGGGGTCTCAGAGGGCCTCAGGGGGCTCTCTAGGGGGTCCCAGAGGGTCGCAGGGGGTCCCTGAGGGTCCCAGGGGGCTCTCAGGGGGGTCCCGGGGAGTCCCTAAGGGTCCCGGGGGATCTCAGAGGGCCTCAGGGGGCTCTCTAGGGGGTCCCAGAGGGTCCCAGGGGGTCGTAGGGGGTCCCTGAGGGTCCCTGAGGGTCCCAGGGGGCTCTCAGGGGGGTCCCAGGGAGTCCCTAAGTGTCCCGGGGGGTCTCAGAGGGCCTCAGGGGGCTCTCTAGGGGGTCCCAGAGGGTCCCAGGGGGTCGTAGGGGGTCTCTGAGGGTCTCTGAGGGTCCCAGGGGGTCCCAGGGGGCTCTCAAGGGGGTCCTAGGGGGTCCCGGGGGGTTCCAGGGGGCTCTCAAGGGGGTCCTAGGGGGTCCCTGAGGGTCCCAGGGGGTCTCTGAGGGTCCAGGGGGGTCCCAGAGCATTCTCAGGGGGGTCCCAGGGGGTCCCTAAGGGTCCCGGGGGGGGTGGGGGGCCATGCAGTCCGACGACCTCTTCCTCCGCAAGATGCGGGGCCCCTCGGCGCGGCCCCCCACCTCCCCCGGCCCTCCCAGCGCAGCTGGGGGGGGCCGGGGGGTCCCCTCGCCGCCCCCCTCTCCGGGGGCGCCCCCCGCCCTGCAGCGCAGCAGCAGCAGCGAGGCGGCCCTGGGGGGGTTCCCCGGGTGGGGGGGGGTCGCCGGGGGTCGCCCCCCGCGCCCGGGCCCCACAGCCACGAGGAGGCAGGGGCGGGGGGCAGCCCCCCGGCCCCCCGCTTCCACGACCCCTTTGCTGCTGCTGGGGCTGGGGGCCGGGGGGGGAGGAGGCCGGGGAGGGCCCCGATTTCTTCCCCCGCCCCCCCTGGGGCCCCCACGTCGCCCACTACGACGTGCAGAGCATCCTCTTCGACCCGGCCGAAGCCCCCCCCCGCGCCCCCCGGCCCCACGTCGGGGGCTTCGGCCGCCCACCTGGAGCCCGAGGAGCCCCCCGAGGCCGGGGGGGGAGCCCCCCGAGGCCGACGCGCTGGTGCTGAGCTGCCCCCGCTTCTGCTGCGAGACCGGGGGGGAGCGGGGAGCCGGGGCTGGTGCCCCCCCGGGGTCCCCCCGGGCCCGGCCACCTCCCCAACGCGGCCGTGGCGGTGCTGGAGGAGCCCCCCGCCGGGTCGCGGCCCCCCCACCCCATCGAGCACAGCGACGCCGGCGCCGACTACTACCGCAAGTACTTCTACGGCAAAGGTGAGCCCGGGCGGGGGGCCTCGCACGAGGCCCTGCACCGTCGCACGGGGCCTTGCACGAGGGGGTGGGGCGTCGCGCGGGGCCTTGCACCAGGGGGCGGGGCGTCGCACGGGGCCGTGGGGCGTCGCACGGGGCTGTCGGACGTCACACGGGGCCACGGGGGCCTTGCACGAGGGTGTGGGGCCTTGCACGAGGGTGCGGGACATCGCACAGGACCTTGCACGAGGGTGCAGGGTGTCGCACGGGGCTGTCGGACATCGCACGGGGCCATGTGGCATTGCACAAGGGTGTGGGGCCTTGCACCAGGGTGCGGGGCATCGCACGGGGCCATGTGGCATTGCACGGGGCTACGGGGCCTTGCACGAGGGAGCGGGGCGTCACACGAGGCTGTGGGGTGTTGCACAAGGCCCTGGACCCTCGCATGGGGCCGTGGGGGCGTCGCACGAGGGTGCGGGGCATTGCACGGGGCCCGCGGGGCCTTGCACCAGGGTGTGGGGCGTCACACAGGGCTGTCGGACGTCTCACGGAGCCACGTGGCATTGCACGAGGGTGTGAGGCCTTGCACGAGGGTGCAGGGCGTCGCATGAGGCTGTGGGGCGTCGCACGGGGCCACGTGGCATTGCATAGGGCTACGGGGCCTTGCACGAGGGTGTGGGGCATTGCAAGGGGCCACGGGGCCTTGCACAAGGGTGCGGGGCATTGCACAGGGCTGTGGGGCGTCGCACGGGGCCACATGGCATCGCATGGAGCTACAAGGCCTTGCACGAGGGTGCGGGGCGTCGCACAGGGCCGCGGGGCCTTGCCACCAGGGTGCAGGGCATCACATGGGGCCACATGGCATTGCACGGGGCTACGGGGCCTTGCACGAGGGAGCGGGGTGTCACACAGGGCTGTGGGGCGTTGCACGGGACTGTCGGACGTCGCATGGGGCCACATGGCCTTGCACGAGGGTGTGGGGCGTTGCACGGGGCCACATGGCATTGCATGGGGCTACAGGGCCTTCCTTGCACGAGGGTGTGGGGCATTGCACGGGGCCGCGGGGCCTTGCACCAGGGTGCAGGACGTCGCATGGGGCCGTGGGACGTTGCACAAGGATGCAGGGCGTTGCACGGGGCCGTGGGAGGGTGCACAGGGCCGTGGGACCTTGCATGAGGATGCAGGGTGTTGCACGGGGCCGCAGCAGCACGTTGCACCAGGGTGGAGGACATTGCATGGGGCCGTGGGACGTTGCACGAGGCCACAGGGCGTTGCACAAGGCCGCAGGGTGTTGCACGAGGCTAGGGGACATTGCACGGGGCCGCAGGGCGTTGCACGAGGCCGCAGGGCATTGCACGGGGCCGCAGCAGCACGTTGCACGTCCCTGCGTGACGCGGGGGAGTCGGGGGGGAGCCCTGGGGGGCAGGGGGGGGTCCCGGTCCCCCCCAACCCCCCCTGCCCCCCCCAGAGCACCAGAACTTCCTGGGGGAGGACGCGCGGCTGGGGCCGGTGGCCGTGTCCCTGCGGCGGGAGGAGAAGGAGGGACCCCAGCCCCAGGTCCTGCACCGCATCATCCTGCGCACCAGCCAGGTGGGCCGGGGGGCTCTGGGGGGGGCCTGGGGGCCGGGGGGGGCGGGAGTGCATGGGGGGGCCCTGGGGGGGAGCCCTGGGGGGGGCCTGGGGGGTCCTTGGGGTCAGGGGGGCCAGGGGTGCCGGGGGTTGGGGGGAATTGGGGGCTGGGGGGTCCCAGAAGGGCCTTGGGGGGGGACCCTGATGGGCTGGGGGGGGGAAGAAGGGCATGGGGTGGTCCCTGGGGGGGCTCTGGGGGGGGCCTGGGGGCGGGGGGGGGGCAGGAGTGCATGGGGGGGCCCTGGGGGGGGTTCCTGGGGGGAGCCTGAGGGGTCCTTGGGGTCAGGGGGGCCAGGGGTGCCGGGGGTTGGGGGGAATTGGGGGCTGGGGGGTGGGGGAAGAAGGGGCTGGGGGGGTCCCTGGGGGGCCTGGGGGTGCAGGGGGTTGGGGAGAATTGGGGCTGGGGGGGTCCAGAAGGGCCTTGGGGGGACCCTGCTGGGCTCCTGGGGGGGCAGAAGGGGATGGGGGGGCCCTAAGGGGGTCTTTGGGGGGGGCCCCTGGGGGGGCCTGGGGGGCCCTTGGGGCCAAGGGGGTCCGGAGGTGCAGGGGGTTGGGGTCTGGGGGGTCCCAAAAGGGCCTTGGGGGGACCCTCCTGGGCTCCTGGGGGGGCAGAAGGGGCTGGGGGGGTCCCTGAGGGGGCCGGGGGGGTCCCTGGGGGGGGTCCTTGGGGGGGTCCCTGGGGGATGGGGGTGTCCAGGGGTGCCGGGGGGGAATTGGGGGCTGGGGGGGTCCCTGAGGGGGCCAGGGGATCCCTGGGGGGGGTCCCTGGGGGGTCCCTGGGGGGCTGGGGGGGTCCAGGGGTGCTGGGGGTTGGGGGGAATTGGGGGCTGGGGTGGTCCCAGAAGGTCCTTGGGGGCCCCCCCATGGCTCCTGGGGGGGCAGCAGGGGGTGGGGGGGTCCCTGGGGGGTCCCTGGGGGGCTGGGGAGTGGAGTGGGGGTGCCGGGGGAGGGGTCCCCCCCAAGCCTGACCCCCCCCCCCCCCCCGCCCCCCCAGCTGCGGACGCTGCGGGGCTCGGTGCTGGAGGAGGCGCTGGCCCCCCGGCGCGCGCCCCCCCGGGGCACGGGGGGTCCCCCCGAAAAAAGCTGCTGGAGCTGGTGCTGCCCGGGCTGGGGGCGCAGGGGCTGCGCCTGGCCGGCCCCTCCCCCGCCGTGCCCGACACCCTCCTCAAGCTGGACGAGCAGGGGGGTGAGCGGGGCGGGGCTTGCACGAGGGGCGGGGCTCGCACGAGGACGGGGCTCGCATGAGGACGGGGCTCGCACGAGGACGGGGCTCGCACGAGGGGTGGGGCTTGCACGAGGACGGGGCTTGCACGAGGACAGAGCTTGCACAAGGATGGGGCTTGCACAAGGACAGAGCTTGCACGAGGGGCGGGGCTCGCACAAGGACAGGGCTCGCACGAGGATGGGGCTTGCACAAGGACAGAGCTTGCACGAGGATGGGGCTTGCACGAGGGGTGGGGCTTGCACGAGGGCGGGGCTTGCACAAGGATGGGGCTTACACAAGGACGGGGCTTGCATTGAACCAGTGCTGGCTCTTGCACGAGGTTGTGGCTTGCACAATGGCGGACCTTGCACAAGGGTGGGCCTTGCACGAGGACGGCGCTCGCATTGAACCCGTGCCAGCCCTTGCACGATGCCAGGGCGCGGGGGCGTGTGGCGTGGGCACGGCGCGAGGGCGCGCGGCTCCTAGTGCCGGCCCTCGTGCAAGGCCGGGGCGTTGGGCATGGTGCGAGGGCACGTGTGCCGCAGTGCCGGCCCTCGTGCAAGGCTGGGGCACAGGGCGTGGTGTGAGGGCACATGTGCCGCTGGTGCCGGCCCTTGCACGATGCCGGGGCACAGGGCGTGGTGCGAGGGTGTGGTGGGCGGGGCGCGGTGCGGGGGGGCGTGGTGCGAGGGCGTGGTGCAAGGGTGCGGTGCAGGCCATGGTGCGAGGGCGCAGTGCGAGGGGTGAGGTGCGAGGGCGTGGTGCGGGCTGTGGTGCGAGGGCGCGGCATGAGGGCGCGGTGTGGGCCGTGGTGCGAGGGCGCGGTGCAAGGGCGCAGTGCAGGGCACGGTGCGGGCCGTGGTGCGGGCCGTGGTGCGAGGGCGCGGTGCGAGGGCACGGTGCAGGGCGCGGTGTGAGGCTGTGGTTGCGAGGGCGCGGTGCAGGGTGTGGTGCGAGGGTGCGCTGTGGGCCGTGGTGCGGGCCGTGGTGCGAGGGCGCGGTGCGAGGGTGTGCTACGGGCCATGGTGTGAGGGCGCGGTGCGGGTGTGGTGCGGGCCATGGTGTGAGGGCGCGGTGCGGGCTGTGGTGCGGGCCGTGGTGCGAGGGGCGCGGTGCGAGGGTGTGCTACGGGCCATGGTGTGAGGGCGCGGTGCGGGTGTGGTGCGGGCCATGGTGTGAGGGCGCGGTGTGGGCTGTGGTGCGGGCCGTGGTGCGAGGGCGCGGTGCGGGCCGTGGTGCGGGCCGTGGTGCGAGGGCGCGGTGCAGGGCACGGTGCGGGCTGTGGTGCGAGGGCGTGGTGCAGGGTGCGGTGCGGGCCGTGGTGCGGGCCGTGGTGCGGGCCGTGGTGCGGCCGTGGTGCGAGGGCGCGGTGTGAGGGCACGGTGTGGGCTGTGGTGCGGGCCGTGGTGCGGGCCATGGTGCGAGGGGCGCGGTGCAGGGCGCGGTGCGGGCCGTGGTGCGGGCCGTGGTGCGGGCCGTGGTGCGAGGGCGCGGTGCAGGGCGCGGTGCGGGCTGTGGTGTGGGCTGTGGTGCGAGGGTGCGGTGCAGGGCACAGTGCGGGCCGTGGTGCGGGCTGTGGTGCGGGCCATGGTGCGAGGGCGCGGTGCGAGGGTGTGCTACGGGCCATGGTGCGAGGGCGCGGTGCGGGCCGTGGTGCGGGCTGTGGTACGAGGGCGCGGTGCAGGGCGCGGTGCGGGCCGTGGTGTGGGCCATGGTGCGGGCCATGGTGCAGGGCGCGGTGCGAGGGTGTGCTACGGGCCGTGGTGCGGGCCGTGGTGCGGGCCATGGTGCAGGGCGCGGTGCAGGGTGCGGTGCAGGGCGCGGTGCGGGCCGTGGTGCAGGGCGCGGTGCAGGGCGCGGTGCAGGGTGCGGTGCAGGGTGCGGTGCAGGGCGCGGTGCGGGCCGTGGTGCAGGGCGCGGTGCAGGGCGCGGTGCAGGGTGCGGTGCAGGGTGCGGTGCAGGGCGCGGTGCGGGCCGTGGTGCAGGGCGCGGTGCAGGGCGCGGTGCAGGGCGCGGTGCGGGCCGTGGTGCGGGCCATGGTGCGGCCGTGGTGCGAGGCTCCCGCCCCCGCAGCTGAGCTTCCAGCGCAAGGTGGGGGTGCTGTACTGCCGCGCGGGGCAGGGCTCCGAGGAGGAGATGTACAACAACGAGGGCGCGGGGGGCCGGCCTTCGCCCAGTTCCTGGGGCTGCTGGGCACCCGCGTGCGCCTGCGCGGCTTCGCCCACTACCGCGCCCAGCTCGACACCCGCAGTGAGCCCCCGGCGACGGCGGGACCGGGGACACGGGGACACGGGGACACGGGGACGGGATGGGGACGTGGGGGTACAGGGACGGGGGACAGGGATGCGGGGATATGGGGGATGCAGGATGGGATGGGGATATGGGGGATATGGGGATGGGATGGGGACGTGGGGATGGGATGGGGATATGGGGATGGGATGGGGACATGGGGATGGGATGGGGATATGGGGATGGGATGGGGATATGGGGATGGGATGGGGACATGGGGATGGGATGGGGATATGGGGATGGGATGGGGATATGGGGGACATGAGGACAGGACAGGGACACGGGGACGTGGGGATGGGATGGGGATATGGGGATGGGATGGGGACATGGGGATGGGATGGGGATATGGGGATGGGATGGGGACATGGGGATGGGATGGGGATATGGGGATGGGATGGGGATATGGGGGACATGAGGACAGGACAGGGACACGGGGACGTGGGGATGGGATGGGGATATGGGGATGGGATGGGGATATGGGGGACATGAGGACAGGACGGGGACCACGGGGACGTGGGGATGGGATGGGGATATGGGGGACATGGGGATGGGATGGGGATATGGGGATGGGATGGGGACATGGGGATGGGATGGGGATATGGGGATGGGATGGGGATATGGGGATGGGATGGGGACCTGGGGATGGGATGGGGATCTGGGGATGGGATGGGGATATGGGGGACATGAGGACAGGACAGGGACACGGGGACGTGGGGATGGGATGGGATATGGGGATGGGATGGGGACATGGGATGGGATGGGGATATGGGGATGGGATGGGGACATGGGGATGGGATGGGGATATGGGGATGGGATGGGGATATGGGGGACATGAGGACAGGACAGGGACACGGGGACGTGGGGATGGGCTGGGGATATGGGGAAGGGGATGGGGATATGGGGGACTGAGAGACAGGACGGGGACACGGGGACGTGGGGATGGGATGGGGATATGGGGGACATGGGGATGGGATGGGGATATGGGGATGGGATGGGGATATGGGGGACATGAGGACAGGACGGGGACACGGGGACGTGGGGATGGGATGGGGCTATGGGGGACATGGGGATGGGGATATGGGGGACATGGGGATGGGATGGGGATATGGGGATGGGATGGGGATATGGGGGACATGGGGATGGGATGGGGATATGGGGATGGGATGGGGACATGGGGATGGGATGGGGACATGGGGATGGGATGGGGATACTGGGGGCCATGAGGACAGGCCGGGGACACGGGGACGTGGGGATGGGATGGGGATATGGGGATGGGATGGGGACCTGGGGCTCGGGCTGGGGACCTGGGATGGGATGGGGATATGGGGGACATGAGGACCAGGACCGGGACACGGGGACGTGGGGATGGGATGGGGATATGGGGGACATGAGGACAGGATGGGGACACGGGGACGTGGGGATGGGATGGGGATATGGGGGACCTGAGGACCAGGCTGGGGACACCGGGACGTGGGGGATGGGATGGGGATATGGGGGACCATGAGGACAGGACGGGGACACAGGGACCGTGGGGATACAGGGACGGGGACAGGGCTGCGGGGATACAGGGGATGACGGGGATGGGATTGGGGATACAGGGGGACATGGGGACAGGACAGGGACACGGGGACATGGGGACTGGGATGGGGACACGGGGACATGGGGACATGAAGCATGGGTTGGGGCTATGGGGACAAGGTGGATATTGGGGATGGGATGGGGACACAGGGACAGGATGGGGAGACAGGGACATAGGGACATGGGGACATGAGGATGGGATGGGGGACACAGGGGGACACGGGGACAGGACAGGAACACAGGGATGTGGGGATACAGGGACAGGGGGACAGGGATGCGGGGATATGGGGGATGCAGGGATGGGAAGGGGACTATGGGGGACATGGGGACATGGGGATGGGGACACAGGGACAGGATGGGGGAGACAGGGACGTGGGAGACGTGGGGACATGGGGACACGGGGAGGGGATGGGGACCAGGGGGACATGGGGATGGGATGGGGACACAGGGACAGGATGGGGAGACAGGGACATAGGGACATGGGGACATGGGGATGGGATGGGGACACGGGGACACGGGGACGGGACAGGGAGACGGGGACGTGGGGGATACAGGGACGGGGGACAGGGATGCGGGGATACAGGGGATGCGGGGATGGGATGGGGATACAGGGACCGTGGGGACGTGAGGGACATGGGGACATGGGGACACGGGGAGGGGATGGGGACACAGGGACATGGGGGACGTGGGGACATTGGGGACAGGGATGCGGGGATATGGGGGATGCGGGATGGGATGGGGATATGGGGACATAGGGGATGGGATGGGGACATGGGGCCAGGGATACAGGGACATGGGGACATGGGGATGGGGATACAGGGACAGGGGGACATAGGGGACATGGGGGCATGGGAATGGGGATACAGGGACGTGGGGACATGGGGAAGGGATGGGGACATGGGGACGGGGATACAGGGAAATGGGGGACATGGGGATGTGGGGATCCAGGGACATGGGGGACGTGGGGACAGGATGGGGACACAGGGACACAGGGAGGGGATGGGGATACGGGGACATGGGGGGACACGGGGACGGGATGGGGACACGGGGATGGGGATACAGGGAAATGGGGGACATGGGGATGGGGATACGGGGACATAGGGACATACGGGTACGTGGGGACGGGATGGGGACACAGGGACTGGGGATGGGGACACGGGGGACACGTGGGGGGACACGGGGGACAAGGGGGACAGAGGTGGGATGCACACAGGGATGGGGAGGTGCAGGGGGACAGGGCACACGTGTGGCGTGGCTCAGGGACACGGGGACGGGATGGGGACACGGGATGGGGACACGGGGATGGGGACACGGGGATGGGGACTTGGGGATGGGGGACACGGGGATGGGGACTTGGGGATGGGGGACTTGGGGCCCGGGCTGGGGCCGGGGGGGCGCGGTGGGGGGACACGGGGACAGGGCAGGGGACACGGGGCGGGCTGGGGCCGGGGGGCGCGGTGGGGGGACGCAGGCCGTAGCCCCCCGCAGCCGACTCGACGGGGACGCACTCGCTGTACACGACGTACCCGGCTACGAGGTGATGTTCCACTGTCAGCACCATGCTGCCCTTCACCCCAGCAACCCCCAGCAGGTCCGGGGCTTGGGGGGTCATGGGGGCTGGGGGGGGGGTTCTGGGGGGGGGTCCTGGGGGGCTTGGGGGAGGTTCTGGGGGGCTTGGGGGGTCCTGGGGGTCACTGGGGCCATGGGAGGCCCGGGGTCCCCCCCCCTGCTGCCCTTCACCCCAGCAACCCCCAGCAGGTCTGGGGCTTGGGGGGGCTTGGGGGGGTTCTGGGGGGGCCCTGGGGGGCTTGGGGGGTCCTGGGGGTCACTGGGGCCATGGAGGCCCGGGGTCCCCCCCCCTGCTGCCCTTCACCCCCAGCAACCCCCAGCAGGTCCGGGGCTTGGGGGGGTTCTGGGGGGGCTCTGGGGGCTTGGGGGGTCCTGGGGGTCACTGGGGCCATGGGAGGCCCCGGGGTCCCCCCCCTGCTGCCCTTCACCCCCAGCAACCCCCAGCAGGTCCAGGGCTTGGGGGGGCTTGGGGGGTCCTGGGGGGGCTTGGGGGGGCTGGGGGGGCTTGGGGGGGCTGGGGGCAGCTAGGGGGGTCCTGGAGGCAGCTGGGTGGTCCCAGGAGTTTGGGGGGGTCCCTGGGGGCAGCTGAGAGGTCCCAGGGGACGTGGGGGGGGGTCCCATGGAGCCTGGGGGTTCCTAGAGGCAGCTGGGGCGGTCCTGGGGGATCTGGGGGGGTTTCCAGGTGGTCTTGGGGGGGGGTCCCAGGGCAGTTGGGGGGTCCCAAGGCCTCTGGGCCAGGGGGTCCCAGGCATCCGAGGGGGCCTTAGGCCAACCGTGGGGGTCTCAGGGGTCCCGGAGAGCCCAGCGCAGCTCCAGCCCCCCCCGGGGGGTTCAGTTTTGGGGTGCTGACCCCCCCCCCGCCTCCCCCCCCCCAGCTCCTGCGGAAGCGGCACATCGGGAACGACATCGTCACCATCGTCTTCCAGGAGCCGGGGGCTCTGCCCTTCTCCCCCCGCGGCCCTCCGCTCCCACTTCCAGCACGTCTTCATCGTGGTGCGGGCCCACGAGCCCTGCTCCCCCCGCACCTCCTACAGGTGGGTGCCCGGGGGGGGTCCCCCGAGGGTCCCCAGGGCTGGGGGGGGGCCCCCAAGGGTGCCTGGGGGCGGCCCTGAGGGCTCCTGGGGGCTGGAGGGGTCCCCCAAGGGTCCCCAAGGGCTGGCGGGGGGGGCAAGGGTGCCTGGGGGGGGCCCTGAGGGTTCCTGGGGGGCTGGGAGGGGTCCCAAGGGTGCCTGAGGGTGCCCTGAGGGTCCCCAAGGGCTGGGGAGGGGCCCAAGGGTGCCTGGGGGGGACCCTGAGGGTCCCCCCAGGGCTGGGGGGGGGGGGGGCCAAGGGTGCCTGGGGGCGGCCCTGAGGGCTCCTGGGGGGCTGGGAGGGTCCCAAGGGTGCCTGGGGGGGCCCCAAGGGTCCCCCAGGACTGGTACAGGGGGCTGGGGGGGGTTCCTGAGGGTCCCCCAGGCTGGGAGGGGCCCAAGGGTGCCGGGGGGGGGCCTGAGGGTTCCTGGGGGGCTGGTATGGGGGCTGGGGGTCCCCAAGTGTCCCCAAGGGCTGGGGGGGGGTTCCAAGGGTGCCTGGGGGGGGGCCCTGAGGGCTCCTGCGGGGCTGGGGGGGTCCCAGGGGCTCCTGGGGGGGTCCCCAAGGGCTCCGGGGGGGTTGGCACAGGGGCTGGGGGTCCCCCAAGGGCTCCGGGGGGGGTCCCCAAGGGCTCCGGGGGGGGTTGGCACAAGGGCTTGGGGGTCCCCCAAGGGCTCCTGGGGGGGTCCCCAAAGGCTCCGGGGGGTTGGCACAGGGGCTGGGGGTCCCCAGGGGCTCCTGGGGGGGTCCCAAGGGCTCCGGGGGGGGCTGGCACGGAGGGGCTGGGGGGGTCCCCAAGGGTGGGCAGGGGGGGTTGCTCGTGGGGGCTCTGTGGGTCTCGCATGGTCCTTGGGGGTCTCACCTGGTCCCTGGGGGTCTCGCATGGTCCCTGGGGGTCTCACCCGGTCCCTGGGGGTCTCGCATGGTCCTTGGGGGTCTCACATGGTCCCTGGGGGTCTCACCCAGTCCCTGGGGGTCTCACATGGTCCTTGGGGTTCTCACCCAGTCCTTGGGGGTCTCACCCAGTCCCTGGGGTCTCTCCCAGTCTCCGGGGGTCTCACATGGTCCCTGGGGGTCTCGCATGGTCCCTGGGGGTCTCACCCGGTCCCTGGGGGTCTCGCATGGTCCTTGGGGGTCTCACCCAGTCCCTGGGGGTCTCACCCAGTCCCTGGGGGTCTCACATGGTCCTTGGGGTCTCACCCAGTCCCTGGGGGTCTCACCCAGTCTCCAGGGGTCTCACCCAGTCCCTGGGGGTCTCACATGGTCCTTGGGGTCTCACATGGTCCCTGGGGGTTTCGCATGGTCCCCTGGGGGTCTCACCCAGTCCTTGGGG